>NW_027464703.1:0-117500 GCF_043290135.1 Rhipicephalus microplus | reverse complement strand
GCAATAAACAATGTCACTTAGTGAGATGCAGTGTTTTTCACCATTAGAAGTCGGGAACTGCGATATCTAATGTGAAAGCACTTGATACCGTCGTAATGTTGTAGAAAGCAATGTAAAGTACCGAGTAAAACGTTTTCTAACGATAGAAGTGCGAAGGTTATGTTAGCTTGAGTTATGTTAGTTTAAGCTTTGTAGCGTCGTGAAACCACCAAAAACGACGTCATCTAACGAGATAGTGTTGTTTTATTGCGAGTACAAAACTGCGATAGCTGAAATGTTGTGAAAGCACACAAAACGGCATGCACTAGCCAGGTACTGCGTGTTGTACCGTTACAAGTGCGAAACTGCTATATTGTGATATTCTCGTTAAAGCACATGCAAGCATCGTGAAACCTTAAAGAACAATGTCATTTAGCGAGATACAGCGTTCTGTACTGCAATGGGTTGGTGAAAAACTGTGAGGTTATGCAAATATCGTATTTGGGCCAAGAAACAGTGTAATAGAGCGTTTTCAATATACAAGTGCGATGTTAGGTTATGTTAAGATATGAACCGTCGTAAAACCGTTAAACAATGTCACTTAGTGAGATGCAGTATTTTTCACCATTACAAGTTGGGAACTGCGATATCTAATGTGAAAGCGCTTGCAACCGTCGTTAGGTTAGGTTACGTTAGGTTAGGTTGGTTTGGGTTGGATTAGGTTAGGTTGGGTTGGGTTGGGTTAGGTTGGGTTAGGTTAGGTTAGGTTAGGTTACGTTACGTTAGGTTAGGTTAGGTTACGTTAGGTTAGGTTAGGTTACGTTAGGTTAGGTTAGGTTAGGTTAGGTAAGGTTAGGATAGGTTAGGTTAGGTTTGGTTAGGTTAGGTTGGGTTGGGTTGGGTTGGGTTGGGTTAGGTTAGGTTATGTTAGGTTAGGTTAGGTTGGGTTAGGTTAGGTTGGGTTGGGTTGGGTTAGGTTAGGTTAGGTTAGGTTGGGTTGGGTTGTGTTAGGTTAGGTTAGGTTAGGTTAGGTTGGGTTGGGTTGGTGTAGGGTAGGTTAGGTTAGGTTGGGTTGGGTTGGGTGTGGTTGGGTTAGGTTAGGTTAGGTTAGGTTGGGTTGGGTTGGATTAGGTTAGGTTAGGTTAGGTTAGGTTAAGTTAGGTTAGGTTAAGTTAGGTTAAGTTAGGTTAGGTAAGGTTAGGTTAGGTTAGGTTAGGCTAGGTTAGGTTAAGATATGAACCATCGTAAAACCGCAATAAACAATGTCACTTAGTGAGATGCAGTGTTTTTCACCATTAGAAGTCGGGAACTGCGATATCTAATGTGAAAGCACTTGATACCGTCGTAATGTTGTAGAAAGCAATGTAAAGTACCGAGTAAAACGTTTTCTAACGATAGAAGTGCGAAGGTTATGTTAGGTTGAGTTATGTTAGTTTAAGCTAGGTAGCGTCGTGAAACCACCAAAAACGACGTCATTTTATGAGATAGTGGTGTTTTATTGCGACTACGAAACTGCAATAGGTCAAATATTGTGAAAGGACACAAAACGGCATGCACTAGCCAGGTACTGCGTGTTGTACCGTTACAAGTGCGAAACTGCTATATTGTGATATTCTCGTTGAAGAACATGCAAGCATCGTGAAACCTTAAAGAACAATGTCATTTAGCGAGATACAGCGTTCTGTACTGCAATAAGTTGGTGAAAAACTGTGAGGTTATGCAAATATCGTATTTGTGCACGAAACAGTGTAATAGACGCTTTCAATATACAAGTGCGATGTTAGGTTATGTTAAGATATGAACCGTCGTAAAACCGTTAAACAATGTCACTTAGTGAGATGCAGTATTTTTCACCATTACAAGTTGGGAACTGCGATATCTAATGTGAAAGCGCTTGCAACCGTCGTTAGGTTAGGTTAGGTTAGGTTAGGTTGGTTTGGGTTGGATTAGGTTAGGTTGGGTTGGGTTGGGTTGGGTTAGGTTGGGTTAGGTTAGGTTAGGTTAGGTTACGTTACGTTAGGTTAGGTTAGGTTATGTTACATTAGGTTAGGTAAGGTTAGGTTAGGTTAGGTTAGGTTAGGTTTGGTTAGGTTAGGTTAGGTTGAGTTGGGTTAGGTTAGGTTAGGTTAGGTTAGGTTGGGTTAGGTTAGGTTGGGTTAGGTTAGGTTAAGTTAGGTTAGGTTAGTTTAGGTTAGGTTGGGTTGGGTTGGGTTAGGTTAGGTTAGGTCAGGTTAGGTTAGGTTAGGTTGGGTTGGGTTGGGTTTGGTTGGGTTAGGTTAGGTTAGGTTAGGTTAGGTTGGGTTGGGTTGGGTTGTGTTGGGTTAGGTTAGGTTAGGTTAGGTTAAGTTAGGTTAGGTTAAGTTAGGTTAGGTAAGGTTAGGTTAGGTTAGGTTAGGTCAAGATATGGACCGTCGTAAAACCGCAATAAACAATGTCACTTAGTGAGATGCAGTGTTTTTCACCATTAGAAGTCGGGAACTGCGATATGTAATGTGAAAGCACTTGATACCGTCGTAATGTTGTAGAAAGCAATGTAAAGTACCGAGTAAAACGTTTTCTAACGATAGAAGTGCGAAGGTTATGTTAGGTTGAGTTATGTTAGTTTAAGCTAGGTAGCGTCGTGAAACCACCATAAACGACGTCATCTAACGAGATAGTGTTGTTTTATTGCGAGTACAAAACTGCGATAGCTGAAATGTTGTGAAAGCACACAAAACGGCATGAACAAGCCAAATACTGCGTGTTGTACCGTTACAAGTGCGAAACTGCTATATTGTGATATTCTCGTTAAAGCGCATGCAAGCATCGTGAAACCTTAAACAACGCTGTCATTTAGCGAGATACAGCGTTCTGTACTGCAATAAGTTGGTGAAAAACTGTGAGGTTATGCAAATATCGTATTTGTGAACGAAACAGTGTAATAGAGCGCTTTTAGATACAAATGCGATGTTAGGTTATGTTAAGATATGAACCGTCGTAAAACCGCATTAAACAATGTCACTTAGTGAGATGCAGTGTTTTTCACCATTACAAGTCGGGAACTGGGATATCTAATGTGAAAGCGCTTGCAACCGTCGTTAGGTTAGGTTACGTTAGGTTAGGTTGGTTTGGGTTGGATTAGGTTAGGTTGGGTTGGGTTGGGTTAGGTTGGGTTAGGTTAGGTTAGGTTAGGTTACGTTACGTTAGGTTAGGTTAGGTTACGTTAGGTTAGGTTAGGTTACGTTAGGTTAGGTTAGGTTAGGTTAGGTAAGGTTAGGATAGGTTAGGTTAGGTTTGGTTAGGTTAGGTTGGGTTGGGTTGGGTTGGGTTGGGTTAGGTTAGGTTATGTTAGGTTAGGTTAGGTTGGGTTAGGTTAGGTTGGGTTGGGTTGGGTTAGGTTAGGTTAGGTTAGGTTGGGTTGGGTTGTGTTAGGTTAGGTTAGGTTAGGTTAGGTTGGGTTGGGTTGGTGTAGGGTAGGTTAGGTTAGGTTGGGTTGGGTTGGGTGTGGTTGGGTTAGGTTAGGTTAGGTTAGGTTAGGTTGGGTTGGGTTGGGTTAGGTTAGGTTAGGTTAGGTTAGGTTAAGTTAGGTTAGGTTAAGTTAGGTTAAGTTAGGTTAGGTAAGGTTAGGTTAGGTTAGGTTAGGCTAGGTTAGGTTAAGATATGAACCATCGTAAAACCGCAATAAACAATGTCACTTAGTGAGATGCAGTGTTTTTCACCATTAGAAGTCGGGAACTGCGATATCTAATGTGAAAGCACTTGATACCGTCGTAATGTTGTAGAAAGCAATGTAAAGTACCGAGTAAAACGTTTTCTAACGATAGAAGTGCGAAGGTTATGTTAGGTTGAGTTATGTTAGTTTAAGCTAGGTAGCGTCGTGAAACCACCAAAAACGACGTCATTTTATGAGATAGTGGTGTTTTATTGCGACTACGAAACTGCAATAGGTCAAATATTGTGAAAGGACACAAAACGGCATGCACTAGCCAGGTACTGCGTGTTGTACCGTTACAAGTGCGAAACTGCTATATTGTGATATTCTCGTTGAAGAACATGCAAGCATCGTGAAACCTTAAAGAACAATGTCATTTAGCGAGATACAGCGTTCTGTACTGCAATAAGTTGGTGAAAAACTGTGAGGTTATGCAAATATCGTATTTGTGCACGAAACAGTGTAATAGACGCTTTCAATATACAAGTGCGATGTTAGGTTATGTTAAGATATGAACCGTCGTAAAACCGTTAAACAATGTCACTTAGTGAGATGCAGTATTTTTCACCATTACAAGTTGGGAACTGCGATATCTAATGTGAAAGCGCTTGCAACCGTCGTTAGGTTAGGTTAGGTTAGGTTAGGTTGGTTTGGGTTGGATTAGGTTAGGTTGGGTTGGGTTGGGTTGGGTTAGGTTGGGTTAGGTTAGGTTAGGTTAGGTTACGTTACGTTAGGTTAGGTTAGGTTATGTTACATTAGGTTAGGTAAGGTTAGGTTAGGTTAGGTTAGGTTAGGTTTGGTTAGGTTAGGTTAGGTTGAGTTGGGTTAGGTTAGGTTAGTTAAGGTTAGGTTGGGTTAGGTTAGGTTGGGTTAGGTTAGGTTAAGTTAGGTTAGGTTAGTTTAGGTTAGGTTGGGTTGGGTTGGGTTAGGTTAGGTTAGGTCAGGTTAGGTTAGGTTAGGTTGGGTTGGGTTGGGTTTGGTTGGGTTAGGTTAGGTTAGGTTAGGTTAGGTTGGGTTGGGTTGGGTTGTGTTGGGTTAGGTTAGGTTAGGTTAGGTTAAGTTAGGTTAGGTTAAGTTAGGTTAGGTAAGGTTAGGTTAGGTTAGGTTAGGTCAAGATATGGACCGTCGTAAAACCGCAATAAACAATGTCACTTAGTGAGATGCAGTGTTTTTCACCATTAGAAGTCGGGAACTGCGATATGTAATGTGAAAGCACTTGATACCGTCGTAATGTTGTAGAAAGCAATGTAAAGTACCGAGTAAAACGTTTTCTAACGATAGAAGTGCGAAGGTTATGTTAGGTTGAGTTATGTTAGTTTAAGCTAGGTAGCGTCGTGAAACCACCATAAACGACGTCATCTAACGAGATAGTGTTGTTTTATTGCGAGTACAAAACTGCGATAGCTGAAATGTTGTGAAAGCACACAAAACGGCATGAACAAGCCAAATACTGCGTGTTGTACCGTTACAAGTGCGAAACTGCTATATTGTGATATTCTCGTTAAAGCGCATGCAAGCATCGTGAAACCTTAAACAACGCTGTCATTTAGCGAGATACAGCGTTCTGTACTGCAATAAGTTGGTGAAAAACTGTGAGGTTATGCAAATATCGTATTTGTGAACGAAACAGTGTAATAGAGCGCTTTTAGATACAAATGCGATGTTAGGTTATGTTAAGATATGAACCGTCGTAAAACCGCATTAAACAATGTCACTTAGTGAGATGCAGTGTTTTTCACCATTACAAGTCGGGAACTGGGATATCTAATGTGAAAGCGCTTGCAACCGTCGTTAGGTTAGGTTAGGTTAGGTTAGGTTGGTTTGGGTTGGATTAGGTTAGGTTGGGTTGCGTTGGGTTGGGTTTGGTTGGGTTAGGTTAGGTTAGGTTAGGTTGGTTTGGGTTGCTTTAGGTTAGGTTGGGTTGGGTTGGGTTGGGTTGGGTTAGGTTGGGTTAGGTTAGGTTAGGTTAGGTTACGTTAGGTTAGGTTAGGTTACGTTAGGTTACGTTAGGTAAGGTTAGGTTACGTTAGGTTAGGTTAGGTTAGGCTAGGTTAGGTAAGGTTAGGTTAGGTTAGGTTTGGTTAGGTTAGGTTGGGTTGGGTTGGGTTAGGGTATGTTAGGTTAGGTTAGGTTGGGTTAGGTTAGGTTGGGTTAGGTTAGGTTAGGTTGGGTTGGGTTAGGTTAGGTTAGGTTGGGTTGGGTTGGGTTGTGTTAGGTTAGGTTAGGTTTAGGTTAGGTTGGGTTGGGTTGGGTTAGGTTAGGTTACGTCAGGTTAGGTTAGGTTAGGTTGGGTTGGGTTGGGTGTGGTTGGGTTAGGTTAGGTTAGGTTGGGTAGGGTTAGGTTGGGTTGGGTTGGGTTGGGTTAGATTAGGTTAGGTTAGGTAATTTTAGGTTAGTTTAGGTTAGGTTGGGTTGGGTTGGGTTAGGTTAGGTTAGGTTAGGTTAGGTTAGGTTAGGTTGGGTTAGGCTGGGTTGGGTTGTGTTAGGTTAGGTTAGGTTAGGTTAGTTTAGGTTAGGTTGGGTTGGGTTGGCTTGGTTAGGTTAGGTCAGGTTAGGTTAGGTTAGGTTGGGTTGGGTTGGGTGGGGTTGGGTTAGGTTAGGTTAGGTTAGGTTGGGTTGGGTTGGGTTGGGTTGTGTTGGGTTAGGTTAGGTTAGGTTAGGTTAAGTTAGGTTAGGTTAAGTTAGGTTAAGTTAGATTAGGTAAGGTTAGGTTAGGTTAGGTGAGGTTAGGTTAGGTTAGGTTAAGATATGAACCGTCGTGAAACCGCAATAAACAATGTCACTTAGTGAGATGCAGTGTTTTTCACCATTAGAAGTCGGGAACTGCGATATCTAATGTGAAAGCGCTTGATACCGTCGTAATGTTGTAGAAAGCAATGTAAAGTAGCGAGTAAAACGTTTTCTAATGATAGAAGTGCGAAGGTTATGTTAGGTTGAGTTATGTTAGTTTAAGCTAGGTAGCGTCGTGAAACCACCAAAAACGACGTCATTATAACGAGATAGTGTTGTTTTATTGCATATACGAAACTGCAATAGGTGAAATGTTGTGAAAGCACACAAAACGGCATGAACAAGCCAGGTACTGCGTGTTGTACCGTTACAAGTGCGAAACTGCTATATTGTGATATTCTCGTTAAAGCACATGCAAGCATCGTGAAACCTTAAAGAACAATGTCATTTAGCGATATACAGCGTTCTGTGCTGTAATAAGTTGGTAAAAAACTGTGAGGTCATGCAAATATCGTAATTGTGAACGAAACAGTGTAATTGAGCGTTTTGAGATACTAGTGCGAATGTTAGGTTAGGTTAAGATATGAACCGTCGTAAAACCGCATTAAACAATGTCACTTAGTGAGATGCAGTGTTTTTCACCATTACAAGTCAGGAACTGCGATATCTAATGTGAAAGCGCTTGTAACCGTCGTTAGGTTAGGTTAGGTTAGGTTGGTTTGGGTTGGATTAGGTTAGGTTGGGTTGGGTTGGGTTGGGTTGGGTTGGGTTAGGTTGGGTTAGGTTGGGTTAGGTTAGGTTAGGTTACGTTACGTTAGGTTAGGTTAGGTTATGTTACGGTAGGTTAGGTAAGGTTAGGTTAGGTTAGGTTAGGTTTGGTTAGGTTAGGTTAGGTTGGGTTGGGTTAGGTTAGGTTAGGTTAGGTTAGGTTGGGTTAGGTTAGGTTAGGTTAGGTTAGGTTAAGTTAGGTTAGGTTAGTTTAGGTTAGGTTGGGTTGGGTTGGGTTAGGTTAGGTTAGGTCAGGTTAGGTTAGGTTAGGTTGGGTTGGGTTGGGTGTGGTTAGGTTAGGTTAGGTTAGGTTGGGTTGGGTTGGGTTGTGTTGGGTTAGGTTAGGTTAGGTTAGGTTAGGTTAAGTTAGGTTAGGTTAAGTTAGGTTAGGTTAGGTTAGGTTAAGATATGGACCGTCGTAAAACCGCAATAAACAATGTCACTTAGTGAGATGCAGTGTTTTTCACCATTAGAAGTCGGGAACTGCGATATCTAATGTGAAAGCACTTGATACCGTCGTAATGTTGTAGAAAGCAATGTAAAGTACCGAGTAAAACGTTTTCTAACGATAGAAGTGCGAAGGTTATGTTAGGTTGAGTTATGTTAGTTTAAGCTTTGTAGCGTCGTGAAACCACCAAAAACGACGTCATCTAACGAGATAGTGTTGTTTTATTGCGAGTACAAAACTGCGATAGCTGAAATGTTGTGAAAGCACACAAAACGGCATGAACAAGCCAAATACTGCGTGTTGTACCATTACAAGTGCGAAACTGCTATATTGTGATATTCTCGTTAAAGCGCATGCAAGCATCGTGAAACCTTAAACAACGATGTCATTTAGCGAGATACAGCGTTCTGTACTGCAATAAGTTGGTGAAAAACTGTGAGGTTATGCAAATATCGTATTTGTGAACGAAACAGTGTAATAGAGCGCTTTTAGATACAAATGCGATGTTAGGTTATGTTAAGATATGAACCGTCGTAAAACCGCATTAAACAATGTCACTTAGTGAGATGCAGTGTTTTTCACCATTACAAGTCGGGAACTGCGATATCTAATGTGAAAGCGCTTGCAACCGTCGTTAGGTTAGGTTAGGTTAGGTTAGGTTGGTTTGGGTTGGATTAGGTTAGGTTGGGTTGGGTTGGGTTGGGTTGGGTTAGGTTATGTTAGGTTAGGTTGGGTTAGGTTAGGTTGGGTTAGGTTAGGTTAGGTTAAGATATGAACCGTCGTGAAACCGCAATAAACAATGTCACTTAGTGAGATGCAGTGTTTTTCACCATTAGAAGTCGGGAACTGCGATATCTAATGTGAAAGCGCTTGATACCGTCGTAATGTTGTAGAAAGCAATGTAAAGTAGCGAGTAAAACGTTTTCTAATGATAGAAGTGCGAAGGTTATGTTAGGTTGAGTTATGTTAGTTTAAGCTAGGTAGCGTCGTGAAACCACCAAAAACGACGTCATTATAACGAGATAGTGTTGTTTTATTGCATATACGAAACTGCAATAGGTGAAATGTTGTGAAAGCACACAAAACGGCATGAACAAGCCAGGTACTGCGTGTTGTACCGTTACAAGTGCGAAACTGCTATATTGTGATATTCTCGTTAAAGCACATGCAAGCATCGTGAAACCTTAAAGAACAATGTCATTTAGCGAGATACAGCGTTCTGTGCTGTAATAAGTTGGTAAAAAACTGTGAGGTCATGCAAATATCGTAATTGTGAACGAAACAGTGTAATTGAGCGTTTTGAGATACAAGTGCGAATGTTAGGTTAGGTTAAGATATGAACCGTCGTAAAACCGCATTAAACAATGTCACTTAGTGAGATGCAGTGTTTTTCACCATTACAAGTCAGGAACTGCGATATCTAATGTGAAAGCGCTTGTAACCGTCGTTAGGTTAGGTTAGGTTAGGTTGGTTTGGGTTGGATTAGGTTAGGTTGGGTTGGGTTGGGTTGGGTTGGGTTAGGTTGGGTTAGGTTAGGTTAGGTTACGTTACGTTAGGTTAGGTTAGGTTATGTTACGTTAGGTTAGGTAAGGTTAGGTTAGGTTAGGTTAGGTTTGGTTAGGTTAGGTTAGGTTAGGTTGGGTTAGGTTAGGTTAGGTTAGGTTAGGTTAAGTTAGGTTAGGTTAGTTTAGGTTAGGTTGGGTTGGGTTGGGTTAGGTTAGGTTAGGTCAGGTTAGGTTAGGTTAGGTTGGGTTGGGTTGGGTGTGGTTAGGTTAGGTTAGGTTAGGTTGGGTTGGGTTGGGTTGTGTTGGGTTAGGTTAGGTTAGGTTAGGTTAGGTTAAGTTAGGTTAGGTTAAGTTAGGTTAGGTAAGGTTAGGTTAGGTTAGGTTAGGTTAAGATATGGACCGTCGTAAAACCGCAATAAACAATGTCACTTAGTGAGATGCAGTGTTTTTCACCATTAGAAGTCGGGAACTGCGATATCTAATGTGAAAGCACTTGATACCGTCGTAATGTTGTAGAAAGCAATGTAAAGTACCGAGTACAACGTTTTCTAACGATAGAAGTGCGAAGGTTATGTTAGGTTGAGTTATGTTAGTTTAAGCTTTGTAGCGTCGTGAAACCACCAAAAACGACGTCATTTAACGAGATAGTGTTGTTTTATTGCGAGTACAAAACTGCGATAGCTGAAATGTTGTGAAAGCACACAAAACGGCATGAACAAGCCAAATACTGCGTGTTGTACCGTTACAAGTGCGAAACTGCTATATTGTGATATTCTCGTTAAAGCGCATGCAAGCATCGTGAAACCTTAAACAACGATGTCATTTAGCGAGATACAGCGTTCTGTACTGCAATAGGTTGGTGAAAAACTGTGAGGTTATGCAAATATCGTATTTGTGAACGAAACAGTGTAATAGAGCGCTTTTAGATACAAATGCGCAGTTAGGTTATGTTAAGATATGAACCGTCGTAAAACCGCATTAAACAATGTCACTTAGTGAGATGCAGTGTTTTTCACCATTACAAGTCGGGAACTGCGATGTCTTATGATAAATCGCATGAAACCGTCGAATTGTTGTAGAAAGCAATGTAAAGTAGCGAGTAAAACGTTTTCTAACGATAGAAGTGCGAAGGTTATGTTAGGTTGAGTTAGTATAAGCTAGGTAGCGTCGTGAAACCACCAAAAACGACGTCATCTTATGAGATAGTGGTGTTTTATTGCGACTACGAAACTGCAATAGGTCAAATATTGTGAAAGGACACAAAACGGCATGCACTAGCCAGGTAGTGCGTGTTGTACCGTTACAAGTGCGAAACTGCTATATTGTGATATTCTCGTTAAAGCACATGCAAGCATCGTGAAACCTTAAAGAACAATGTCATTTAGCGAGATACAGCGTTCTGTACTGCAATGGGTTGGTGAAAAACTGTGAGGTTATGCAAATATCGTATTTGTGCAAGAAACAGTGTAATAGAGCGTTTTCAATATACAAGTGCGATGTTAGGTTATGTTAAGATATGAACCGTCGTAAAACCGTTAAACAATGTCACTTAGTGAGATGCAGTATTTTTCACCATTACAAGTTGGGAACTGCGATATCTAATGTGAAAGCGCTTGCAACCGTCGTTAGGTTAGGTTACGTTAGGTTAGGTTGGTTTGGGTTGGGTTGTGTTGGGTTAGGTTAGGTTAGGTTAGGTTAGGTTAAGTTAGGTTAGGTTAAGTTAGGTTAGGTTAGGTTAGGTTAAGATATGGACCGTCGTAAAACCGCAATAAACAATGTCACTTAGTGAGATGCAGTGTTTTTCACCATTAGAAGTCGGGAACTGCGATATCTAATGTGAAAGCACTTGATACCGTCGTAATGTTGTAGAAAGCAATGTAAAGTACCGAGTAAAACGTTTTCTAACGATAGAAGTGCGAAGGTTATGTTAGGTTGAGTTATGTTAGTTTAAGCTTTGTAGCGTCGTGAAACCACCAAAAACGACGTCATCTAACGAGATAGTGTTGTTTTATTGCGAGTACAAAACTGCGATAGCTGAAATGTTGTGAAAGCACACAAAACGGCATGAACAAGCCAAATACTGCGTGTTGTACCATTACAAGTGCGAAACTGCTATATTGTGATATTCTCGTTAAAGCGCATGCAAGCATCGTGAAACCTTAAACAACGATGTCATTTAGCGAGATACAGCGTTCTGTACTGCAATAAGTTGGTGAAAAACTGTGAGGTTATGCAAATATCGTATTTGTGAACGAAACAGTGTAATAGAGCGCTTTTAGATACAAATGCGATGTTAGGTTATGTTAAGATATGAACCGTCGTAAAACCGCATTAAACAATGTCACTTAGTGAGATGCAGTGTTTTTCACCATTACAAGTCGGGAACTGCGATATCTAATGTGAAAGCGCTTGCAACCGTCGTTAGGTTAGGTTAGGTTAGGTTAGGTTAGGTTGGTTTGGGTTGGATTAGGTTAGGTTGGGTTGGGTTGGGTTGGGTTGGGTTAGGTTATGTTAGGTTAGGTTGGGTTAGGTTAGGTTGGGTTAGGTTAGGTTAGGTTAAGATATGAACCGTCGTGAAACCGCAATAAACAATGTCACTTAGTGAGATGCAGTGTTTTTCAGCATTAGAAGTCGGGAACTGCGATATCTAATGTGAAAGCGCTTGATACCGTCGTAATGTTGTAGAAAGCAATGTAAAGTAGCGAGTAAAACGTTTTCTAATGATAGAAGTGCGAAGGTTATGTTAGGTTGAGTTATGTTAGTTTAAGCTAGGTAGCGTCGTGAAACCACCAAAAACGACGTCATTATAACGAGATAGTGTTGTTTTATTGCATATACGAAACTGCAATAGGTGAAATGTTGTGAAAGCACACAAAACGGCATGAACAAGCCAGGTACTGCGTGTTGTACCGTTACAAGTGCGAAACTGCTATATTGTGATATTCTCGTTAAAGCACATGCAAGCATCGTGAAACCTTAAAGAACAATGTCATTTAGCGAGATACAGCGTTCTGTGCTGTAATAAGTTGGTAAAAAACTGTGAGGTCATGCAAATATCGTAATTGTGAACGAAACAGTGTAATTGAGCGTTTTGAGATACAAGTGCGAATGTTAGGTTAGGTTAAGATATGAACCGTCGTAAAACCGCATTAAACAATGTCACTTAGTGAGATGCAGTGTTTTTCACCATTACAAGTCAGGAACTGCGATATCTAATGTGAAAGCGCTTGTAACCGTCGTTAGGTTAGGTTAGGTTAGGTTGGTTTGGGTTGGATTAGGTTAGGTTGGGTTGGGTTGGGTTGGGTTGGGTTAGGTTGGGTTAGGTTAGGTTAGGTTACGTTACGTTAGGTTAGGTTAGGTTATGTTACGTTAGGTTAGGTAAGGTTAGGTTAGGTTAGGTTAGGTTTGGTTAGGTTAGGTTAGGTTGGGTTGGGTTAGGTTAGGTTAGGTTAGGTTAGGTTGGGTTAGGTTAGGTTAGGTTAGGTTAGGTTAAGTTAGGTTAGGTTAGTTTAGGTTAGGTTGGGTTGGGTTGGGTTAGGTTAGGTTAGGTCAGGTTAGGTTAGGTTAGGTTGGGTTGGGTTGGGTGTGGTTAGGTTAGGTTAGGTTAGGTTGGGTTGGGTTGGGTTGTGTTGGGTTAGGTTAGGTTAGGTTAGGTTAGGTTAAGTTAGGTTAGGTTAAGTTAGGTTAGGTAAGGTTAGGTTAGGTTAGGTTAGGTTAAGATATGGACCGTCGTAAAACCGCAATAAACAATGTCACTTAGTGAGATGCAGTGTTTTTCACCATTAGAAGTCGGGAACTGCGATATCTAATGTGAAAGCACTTGATACCGTCGTAATGTTGTAGAAAGCAATGTAAAGTACCGAGTACAACGTTTTCTAACGATAGAAGTGCGAAGGTTATGTTAGGTTGAGTTATGTTAGTTTAAGCTTTGTAGCGTCGTGAAACCACCAAAAACGACGTCATTTAACGAGATAGTGTTGTTTTATTGCGAGTACAAAACTGCGATAGCTGAAATGTTGTGAAAGCACACAAAACGGCATGAACAAGCCAAATACTGCGTGTTGTACCGTTACAAGTGCGAAACTGCTATATTGTGATATTCTCGTTAAAGCGCATGCAAGCATCGTGAAACCTTAAACAACGATGTCATTTAGCGAGATACAGCGTTCTGTACTGCAATAGGTTGGTGAAAAACTGTGAGGTTATGCAAATATCGTATTTGTGAACGAAACAGTGTAATAGAGCGCTTTTAGATACAAATGCGCAGTTAGGTTATGTTAAGATATGAACCGTCGTAAAACCGCATTAAACAATGTCACTTAGTGAGATGCAGTGTTTTTCACCATTACAAGTCGGGAACTGCGATGTCTTATGATAAATCGCATGAAACCGTCGAATTGTTGTAGAAAGCAATGTAAAGTAGCGAGTAAAACGTTTTCTAACGATAGAAGTGCGAAGGTTATGTTAGGTTGAGTTAGTATAAGCTAGGTAGCGTCGTGAAACCACCAAAAACGACGTCATCTTATGAGATAGTGGTGTTTTATTGCGACTACGAAACTGCAATAGGTCAAATATTGTGAAAGGACACAAAACGGCATGCACTAGCCAGGTAGTGCGTGTTGTACCGTTACAAGTGCGAAACTGCTATATTGTGATATTCTCGTTAAAGCACATGCAAGCATCGTGAAACCTTAAAGAACAATGTCATTTAGCGAGATACAGCGTTCTGTACTGCAATGGGTTGGTGAAAAACTGTGAGGTTATGCAAATATCGTATTTGTGCAAGAAACAGTGTAATAGAGCGTTTTCAATATACAAGTGCGATGTTAGGTTATGTTAAGATATGAACCGTCGTAAAACCGTTAAACAATGTCACTTAGTGAGATGCAGTATTTTTCACCATTACAAGTTGGGAACTGCGATATCTAATGTGAAAGCGCTTGCAACCGTCGTTAGGTTAGGTTACGTTAGGTTAGGTTGGTTTGGGTTGGATTAGGTTAGGTTGGGTTGGGTTGGGTTAGGTTGGGTTAGCTTAGGTTAGGTTACGTTACGTTAGGTTAGGTTAGGTTACGTTAGGTTAGGTTAGGTTAGGTTACGTTCATTCCATTTCATTTTATTACCTTAAAAGCCCAACAGGGGCATTACATAAGGGGTGGGTTTACATATGTTCATTATACATTGTTAGAAATGACATTTGAATAAGCATTATTAAACATGACGTGGAAATATGGTTTACATGATTTTGTGGTATATACAATCAGTTGGAAAGATGAAAAATGACATCCAGTAATTGTTATTCTGAAAAATGATGAGATATCTCTTGCATGAATGCGGGTGCGCTGGTTAGGGCGGCAATTTGGTGAGGCAGGCTGTTCCAATCTATGGCTGTGCGAAGGAAAAAAGAACCTGAAAAGGTAGTAGTACGAGTGCGGGGGCGGCCCACATGGTTGATGTGCCCAGTTCGATGCGATGTTCTGCCAGGGGGAATAATGTACGGCGTTTGATTGAGCGAACAATGATAAAACTTATGAAAAAGAGATAGTGATAAAACACGGCGACGAGAGGCAAGGGTCGGCAGGCCTAAGTCCTTTCGCAATAAAGACACGCTGACATGATATGAATATTGAGAGTGTATGAACCTTACAGCACGGTTTTGCACGGTTTCGAGAGCGTTGCTTAAATATGTTTGGTGGGGGCTCCATACTGCGCATGCGTATTCGAGTTTAGGGCGGATTATGGTTTGATAGGCTAGTAATCTAACATGCTTTGGGGCTTGTTTTAGGTGGCGTTTAAGGAAACCAAGTGATTTATTAGAAGATGAGATGACGTTAGTGATATGTGCGTTCCAAGATAAATCTTTAGTTAGGGTAACACCGAGGTATTTGTATGAGGGCGAAGCTTCTAATGATATGTTATTGATTGAATATGAATAGGACAGAGGGTTACGTCGACGGGAGAATGTCACAACTTTACACTTAGCGGGGTTTAGTGTCATTAGCCAACAGTCACACCATTGTTGCAGACGGTTAATATTTGCCTGAAGAGAAATTTGGTGAGATGTATTAGTAATGGTTTTGTAAATGACGCAATCGTCCGCAAACATGCGAATATTACAGGTTACATGACCAGGTAGATCGTTAATATATATTAAAAAGAGGAGAGGCCCGAGAACAGATCCTTGAGGAACACCGGAAGTTACACGCAGGGAGTCAGAGGTGCTGTTGTTAATAAAGACAAACTGTGAGCGGTTATTAAGGAATGCTTCAATCCATCGTAAGACGTCGGGGTGTACATTTGCCAAAGATAGTTTTAGTAGCAATCGTTGATGTGGTACCTTATCGAACGCCTTCGCAAAGTCTAAAAATATCGCGTCTGTCTGTAGGTTAGTATCGAGATTTGTGTGAAGATCATGCAGAAACGCTGCCAATTGGGTTTCGCAAGAAAACCCTTTGCGAAATCCGTGCTGTGAAGGATGAAAGTATTTATTCGAGTCTAAGAATTTCATGATTTCTGTATAAATGACATGTTCCATGATTTTGCAAGGTACGCTTGTAAGTGAAATGGGGCGATAGTTAAGTGGGGAATTCTTGTCCCCTGATTTATAGATTGGAACAACCCTTCCCACCGTCCAGTCATGAGGTATGGTGCCTGTGGAAAGTGACTGAGAAAACAATAGACATAAATAAGCAGCACTGATATCTTTAGTATTTTTTAACACTTTTGAGTTTATGTTGTCTACTCCGGCTGAAGATGATAGTTTGAGATTGTCAATTAAAGAGGAAATACCATCAACATGGAAAGTTATAACTGGCATGGTATTAGGTGTGCTTGACGCTGTAGAAGGATATGGTAAGCTAACTTCTTTGGTGAATACTGGCGCGAAAGCTGCATTGAAAATGTTAGCGCACTCCACGTCGTCGACCGTTTCACCGTCTTCGTTAATTAGCGTGTTGCTGTTTATATCTCGAGGATTAATCACCTGCCAAAATTTCCTTGGATTGTTGACCAGCATCTTGGGCAGGTCTTCGTGAAAGTACGTTTTTTTTGCTTCCCGAACAGCTGACAAGTATGCGCGTTCCGCTGTGTAATATTTATCCCATGCGCATACATTTGTGGTACCTTTTGCTGCTCGGTATAAACGTTTCTTTTTGTTATCCAACCTTTTTAAAGAATTGCTGAACCATGGTTTTTCTGGTTGCGTTCCTATCGCTATCCTTGGGATGTATCTGTCTGCTAGGCTGTTAATTTTTTCTTTAAATATTTGCCAATTTGTATGGATAGTGCGTTTATTGAAAGACGTTTCAAATGAAGCTAAAAACTCACACAGGTTATCGTACATAGCTTTGTAGTTTGCTTTCTTGTAAAGATGTATAGTTTTTTGTACTTTCAAGCGCGGAACTGCCCCAAAGTTAAAGGACGCGTGAATGACCTTATGATCACTGATTTCTTTTAGGTAGGCGATCGATGATAATTTGTCTGGTTGGTTTGTTAGTATTAAATCTAATACGTTAGCTGTGTTTTCCGTGATACGCGTTGGTTGAGACACTAGTTGACTAAGATTAAAATCAAGACAAACGTCAAGAAAGTTTTTTACCTCCGTCTCGCTTACTAAGTGGGGAGATAAGTTGTGCCAATTAATGTCTGGAAAATTGAAGTCTCCGAAAAGGAGAAGGCTAGCCTTGGTATGCTTCGATGTTATTTCGAAGAGTGCATTGTTTAGCTCAATGGCAAAAGCTGGGCTACTGTGGGGGGGTCTATAGCAAACGCCCACAAGTACTGATTGTGGAGCGGCGTGACAATGAATGAAAAGTAGTTCTAAGTTCGACCTGATACTAAGAACAGAGCACGATAGTTCCTGGCTGGCAGCTATGAGGACACCTCCGCCTCGTGCATTCGGTCGGTCAGCACGAAACAGACTGAAATTAGGCAAATCTGTCAGTACTTCCGAATCTGAAATGTGGTCGCTAAGCCAAGTTTCGGTAAGAATTAACATGTTGCTTTTAGATGTCAGCACAAGGTTGGACACATGTTCACGTTTTGAAATGAAGCTGCGTATATTAGTGAAGATTACTGAGATGGGAAGACGTGACTTGCCTATTGGTTTCGGACGACGGATTAATTTTGTCTCGATTTGTGGTTGCTATGCTTCTTTGACTGTTTGAGAAGCTTCATCGTATACGTACCGCTTTGGGCCCATGAACAGCGTTTTGAAACGCAAGGAATAGGGTGCAGATTTATCTTTAGCGAAGGCGACAAGGTGTTTACGGGCGTTCCTAACAGCTGGTGAAAAATCTTCTGCGACGCTAAAGTCAGTGCCTTTGAAGTTACGTCCTTTTGAAAGAACAGCTTCCTTCGTTTTATAAGACACAAATTTTACTATAATTGGGCGTTTGCGGTTACAGGAATGCCGACCAATTCGGTGTGCCCGCTCCATATCCTTGGGCTCAAGCTGTACCTTTAGGTAATCTGAGCAATGACGTAAAATAATTTTTTCAGAATCTGATGATGGCTCTGATGCAGACGGATCTGGAAGGCCGTAGAAAACCAAATTATTTCGCCTAGATCTGTTTTCAGCATCGTCTACACGCGCTTCCAGTTTATGGATCAGCTGCGCCGTACGTTCGCTGTCTGCCTGTATAGATTGCATGTCTCCTTGCAAGGCTATCACACTTTGGTAATTACCCTCGAGGTCCGTCAGCCTTTTACTTAACGTGTCCAGTAACGCGGTCGTAGCCATAGATTGGTTCTTTAGTTCCTGCATTTCAGCGATCATCTTAGCCTGACCAGCGGAAATCTTCTTCATTTCGGCAAGCAGCGCGGCATTATCTGGACCAGGATTGCTTTCAATATCACCGGAAAGCAATAATAGGGATCTAATCACGGAAAGACACTGAAAAACAATGGAAAAGCAGCACTGCGGGCTCGGTAGCTGCACAAGACAATAATTACTTGTTTTTTTAGCGAAAAGAGGATGAGATTTACAGACCTGCATGATGAACAGAAGCGGATTAGTGGACCGCATCATGGCAGTGCCACCGAGCCCACAGCGCGCGGGGGGTATTCGCTGCTCCTTTATAGGCCGCTGGCTGGCTGTTGACGATGGCGGTAGGGCGAATGGCATCTTGTCGAGGATCCATGCTTGGACTGGTGGCGCCATTGAACGGGACGATTGGTTGCCGATTCCGATTTGCAAATTGATGACACAGCTGGTGCACGGGTTCGCCTTGGCCAACGAAGCGCTCGTTGATTCCGCGGGAAAGGGCAGCAACATTCGCATGACGAAGGACGTCATAATCTGCATGATGAACAGAAGCGGATTAGTGGACCGCATCATGGCAGTGCCACCGAGCCCACAGCGCGCGGGGGGTATTCGCTGCTCCTTTATAGGCCGCTGGCTGGCTGTTGACGATGGCGGTAGGGCGAATGGCATCTTGTCGAGGATCCATGCTTGGACTGGTGGCGCCATTGAACGGGACGATTGGTTGCCGATTCCGATTTGCAAATTGATGACACAGCTGGTGCACGGGTTCGCCTTGGCCAACGAAGCGCTCGTTGATTCCGCGGGAAAGGGCAGCAACATTCGCATGACGAAGGACGTCATAATCTGCATGATGAACAGAAGCGGATTAGTGGACCGCATCATGGCAGTGCCACCGAGCCCACAGCGCGCGGGGGGTATTCGCTGCTCCTTTATAGGCCGCTGGCTGGCTGTTGACGATGGCGGTAGGGCGAATGGCATCTTGTCGAGGATCCATGCTTGGACTGGTGGCGCCATTGAACGGGACGATTGGTTGCCGATTCCGATTTGCAAATTGATGACACAGCTGGTGCACGGGTTCGCCTTGGCCAACGAAGCGCTCGTTGATTCCGCGGGAAAGGGCAGCAACATTCGCATGACGAAGGACGTCATAATCTGCATGATGAACAGAAGCGGATTAGTGGACCGCATCATGGCAGTGCCACCGAGCCCACAGCGCGCGGGGGGTATTCGCTGCTCCTTTATAGGCCGCTGGCTGGCTGTTGACGATGGCGGTAGGGCGAATGGCATCTTGTCGAGGATCCATGCTTGGACTGGTGGCGCCATTGAACGGGACGATTGGTTGCCGATTCCGATTTGCAAATTGATGACACAGCTGGTGCACGGGTTCGCCTTGGCCAACGAAGCGCTCGTTGATTCCGCGGGAAAGGGCAGCAACATTCGCATGACGAAGGACGTCATAATCTGCATGATGAACAGAAGCGGATTAGTGGACCGCATCATGGCAGTGCCACCGAGCCCACCCAGGTTAGGTTATGTTAGGTTAGGTAAGGTTACGTTAGGTTAGGTTAGGTTAGGTTTGGTTAGGTTAGGTTGGGTTGGGTTGGGTTGGGTTGGGTTAGGTTAGGTTATGTTAGGTTAGGTTAGGTTGGGTTAGGTTAGGTTGGGTTAATTTAGGTTAGGTTGGGTTGGGTTAGGTTAGGTTAGGTTAGGTTGGGTTGGGTTGTGTTAGGTTAGGTTAGGTTAGGTTGGGTTGGGTTGGGTTAGGTTAGGTTAGGTTAGGTTGGGTTGGGTTGGGTGTGGTTGGGTTAGGTTAGGTTAGGTTAGGTTAGGTTGGGTTGGGTTGGGTTGGGTTAGGTTAGGTTAGGTTAAGTTAGGTTAGGTTAAGTTAGGTTAAGTTAGGTTAGGTAAGGTTAGGTTAGGTTAGGTTAGATTAGGTTAGGTTAAGATATGAACCATCGTAAAACCGCAATAAACAATGTCACTTAGTGAGACGCAGTGTTTTTCACCATTAGAAGTCGGGAACTGCGATATCTAATGTGAAAGCACTTGATACCGTCGTAATGTTGTAGAAAGCAATGTAAAGTACCGAGTAAAACGTTTTCTAACGATAGAAGTGCGAAGGTTATGTTAGGTTGAGTTATGTTAGTTTAAGCTAGGTAGCGTCGTGAAACCACCAAAAACGACGTCATTTTATGAGATAGTGGTGTTTTATTGCGACTACGAAACTGCAATAGGTCAAATATTGTGAAAGGACACAAAACGGCATGCACTAGCCAGGTACTGCGTGTTGTACCGTTACAAGTGCGAAACTGCTATATTGTGATATTCTCGTTGAAGAACATGCAAGCATCGTGAAACCTTAAACAACAATGTCATTTAGCGAGATACAGCGTTCTGTACTGCAATAAGTTGGTGAAAAACTGTGAGGTTATGCAAATATCGTATTTGTGCACGAAACAGTGTAATAGAACGCTTTTAGATACAAATGCGATGTTAGGTTATGTTAAGATATGAACCGTCGTAAAACCGCATTAAACAATGTCACTTAGTGAGATGCAGTGTTTTTCACCATTACAAGTCGGGAACTGCGATATCTAATGTGAAAGCGCTTGCAACCGTCGTTAGGTTAGGTTAGGTTAGGTTAGGTTGGTTTGGGTTGGATTAGGTTACGTTGGGTTGGGTTGGGTTGGGTTTGGTTGGGTTAGGTTAGGTTAGGTTAGGTTGGTTTGGGTTGCTTTAGGTTAGGTTGGGTTGGGTTGGGTTGGGTTAGGTTGGGTTAGGTTAGGTTAGGTTAGGTTACGTTAGGTTAGGTTAGGTTACGTTAGGTTAGGTTAGGTTAGGTTAGGTTAGGTTGGGTTAGGTTAGGTTAGGTTAGGTTAGGTTAAGTTAGGTTAGGTTAGTTTAGGTTAGGTTGGGTTGGGTTGGGTTAGGTTAGGTTAGGTCAGGTTAGGTTAGGTTAGGTTGGGTTGGGTTGGGTGTGGTTAGGTTAGGTTAGGTTAGGTTAGGTTGGGTTGGGTTGGGTTGTGTTGGGTTAGGTTAGGTTAGGTTAGGTTAGGTTAAGTTAGGTTAGGTTAAGTTAGGTTAGGTAAGGTTAGGTTAGGTTAGGTTAGGTTAGGTTAAGATATGGACCGTCGTAAAACCGCAATAAACAATGTCACTTAGTGAGATGCAGTGTTTTTCACCATTAGAAGTCGGGAACTGCGATATCTAATGTGAAAGCACTTGATACCGTCGTAATGTTGTAGAAAGCAATGTAAAGTACCGAGTAAAACGTTTTCTAACGATAGAAGTGCGAAGGTTATGTTAGGTTGAGTTATGTTAGTTTAAGCTTTGTAGCGTCGTGAAACCACCAAAAACGACGTCATCTAACGAGATAGTGTTGTTTTATTGCGAGTACAAAACTGCGATAGCTGAAATGTTGTGAAAGCACACAAAACGGCATGCACTAGCCAGGTACTGCGTGTTGTACCGTTACAAGTGCGAAACTGCTATATTGTGATATTCTCGTTAAAGCACATGCAAGCATCGTGAAACCTTAAAGAACAATGTCATTTAGCGAGATACAGCGTTCTGTACTGCAATGGGTTGGTGAAAAACTGTGAGGTTATGCAAATATCGTATTTGGGCCAAGAAACAGTGTAATAGAGCGTTTTCAATATACAAGTGCGATGTTAGGTTATGTTAAGATATGAACCGTCGTAAAACCGTTAAACAATGTCACTTAGTGAGATGCAGTATTTTTCACCATTACAAGTTGGGAACTGCGATATCTAATGTGAAAGCGCTTGCAACCGTCGTTAGGTTAGGTTAGGTTAGGTTAGGTTGGTTTGGGTTGGATTAGGTTAGGTTGGGTTGGGTTGGGTTGGGTTAGGTTGGGTTAGGTTAGGTTAGGTTAGGTTACGTTACGTTAGGTTAGGTTAGGTTATGTTACATTAGGTTAGGTAAGGTTAGGTTAGGTTAGGTTATGTTAGGTTTGGTTAGGTTAGGTTAGGTTGAGTTGGGTTAGGTTAGGTTAGGTTAGGTTAGGTTGGGTTAGGTTAGGTTGGGTTAGGTTAGGTTAAGTTAGGTTAGGTTAGTTTAGGTTAGGTTGGGTTGGGTTGGGTTAGGTTAGGTTAGGTCAGGTTAGGTTAGGTTAGGTTGGGTTGGGTTGGGTTTGGTTGGGTTAGGTTAGGTTAGGTTAGGTTAGGTTGGGTTGGGTTGGGTTGTGTTGGGTTAGGTTAGGTTAGGTTAGGTTAGGTTAAGTTAGGTTAGGTTAAGTTAGGTTAGGTAAGGTTAGGTTAGGTTAGGTTAGGTCAAGATATGGACCGTCGTAAAACCGCAATAAACAATGTCACTTAGTGAGATGCAGTGTTTTTCACCATTAGAAGTCGGGAACTGCGATATGTAATGTGAAAGCACTTGATACCGTCGTAATATTGTAGAAAGCAATGTAAAGTACCGAGTAAAACGTTTTCTAACGATAGAAGTGCGAAGGTTATGTTAGGTTGAGTTATGTTAGTTTAAGCTAGGTAGCGTCGTGAAACCACCATAAACGACGTCATCTAACGAGATAGTGTTGTTTTATTGCGAGTACAAAACTGCGATAGCTGAAATGTTGTGAAAGCACACAAAACGGCATGAACAAGCCAAATACTGCGTGTTGTACCGTTACAAGTGCGAAACTGCTATATTGTGATATTCTCGTTAAAGCGCATGCAAGCATCGTGAAACCTTAAACAACGCTGTCATTTAGCGAGATACAGCGTTCTGTACTGCAATAAGTTGGTGAAAAACTGTGAGGTTATGCAAATATCGTATTTGTGAACGAAACAGTGTAATAGAGCGCTTTTAGATACAAATGCGATGTTAGGTTATGTTAAGATATGAACCGTCGTAAAACCGCATTAAACAATGTCACTTAGTGAGATGCAGTGTTTTTCACCATTACAAGTCGGGAACTGCGATATCTAATGTGAAAGCGCTTGCAACCGTCGTTAGGTTAGGTTAGGTTAGGTTAGGTTGGTTTGGGTTCGATTAGGTTAGGTTGGGTTGCGTTGGGTTGGGTTTGGTTGGGTTAGGTTAGGTTAGGTTAGGTTGGTTTGGGTTGCTTTAGGTTAGGTTGGGTTGGGTTGGGTTGGGTTGGGTTAGGTTGGGTTAGGTTAGGTTAGGTTAGGTTACGTTAGGTTAGGTTAGGTTACGTTAGGTTACGTTAGGTAAGGTTAGGTTACGTTAGGTTAGGTTAGGTTAGGCTAGGTTAGGTAAGGTTAGGTTAGGTTAGGTTTGGTTAGGTTAGGTTGGGTTGGGTTGGGTTAGGGTATGTTAGGTTAGGTTAGGTTGGGTTAGGTTAGGTTGGGTTAGGTTAGGTTAGGTTGGGTTGGGTTAGGTTAGGTTAGGTTGGGTTGGGTTGGGTTGTGTTAGGTTAGGTTAGGTTTAGGTTAGGTTGGGTTGGGTTGGGTTAGGTTAGGTTACGTCAGGTTAGGTTAGGTTAGGTTGGGTTGGGTTGGGTGTGGTTGGGTTAGGTTAGGTTAGGTTGGGTAGGGTTAGGTTGGGTTGGGTTGGGTTAGATTAGGTTAGGTTAGGTAATTTTAGGTTAGTTTAGGTTAGGTTGGGTTGGGTTGGGTTAGGTTAGGTTAGGTTAGGTTAGGTTGGGTTAGGCTGGGTTGGGTTGTGTTAGGTTAGGTTAGGTTAGGTTAGGTTAGTTTAGGTTAGGTTGGGTTGGGTTGGCTTGGTTAGGTTAGGTCAGGTTAGGTTAGGTTAGGTTGGGTTGGGTTGGGTGGGGTTGGGTTAGGTTAGGTTAGGTTAGGTTGGGTTGGGTTGGGTTGGGTTGTGTTGGGTTAGGTTAGGTTAGGTTAGGTTAAGTTAGGTTAGGTTAAGTTAGGTTAAGTTAGATTAGGTAAGGTTAGGTTAGGTTAGGTGAGGTTAGGTTAGGTTAGGTTAAGATATGAACCGTCGTGAAACCGCAATAAACAATGTCACTTAGTGAGATGCAGTGTTTTTCACCATTAGAAGTCGGGAACTGCGATATCTAATGTGAAAGCGCTTGATACCGTCGTAATGTTGTAGAAAGCAATGTAAAGTAGCGAGTAAAACGTTTTCTAATGATAGAAGTGCGAAGGTTATGTTAGGTTGAGTTATGTTAGTTTAAGCTAGGTAGCGTCGTGAAACCACCAAAAACGACGTCATTATAACGAGATAGTGTTGTTTTATTGCATATACGAAACTGCAATAGGTGAAATGTTGTGAAAGCACACAAAACGGCATGAACAAGCCAGGTACTGCGTGTTGTAC
This sequence comes from Rhipicephalus microplus, assembly GCF_043290135.1. Classification (NCBI taxonomy): domain Eukaryota; kingdom Metazoa; phylum Arthropoda; class Arachnida; order Ixodida; family Ixodidae; genus Rhipicephalus; species Rhipicephalus microplus. The sequence continues at coordinate 93,351 of NW_027464703.1, read as the reverse complement.
CGTTACAAGTGCGAAACTGCTATATTGTGATATTCTCGTTAAAGCACATGCAAGCATCGTGAAACCTTAAAGAACAATGTCATTTAGCGATATACAGCGTTCTGTGCTGTAATAAGTTGGTAAAAAACTGTGAGGTCATGCAAATATCGTAATTGTGAACGAAACAGTGTAATTGAGCGTTTTGAGATACAAGTGCGAATGTTAGGTTAGGTTAAGATATGAACCGTCGTAAAACCGCATTAAACAATGTCACTTAGTGAGATGCAGTGTTTTTCACCATTACAAGTCAGGAACTGCGATATCTAATGTGAAAGCGCTTGTAACCGTCGTTAGGTTAGGTTAGGTTAGGTTGGTTTGGGTTGGATTAGGTTAGGTTGGGTTGGGTTGGGTTGGGTTGGGTTAGGTTGGGTTAGGTTGGGTTAGGTTAGGTTAGGTTACGTTACGTTAGGTTAGGTTAGGTTATGTTACGTTAGGTTAGGTAAGGTTAGGTTAGGTTAGGTTAGGTTTGGTTAGGTTAGGTTAGGTTGGGTTGGGTTAGGTTAGGTTAGGTTAGGTTAGGTTAGGTTGGGTTAGGTTAGGTTAGGTTAGGTTAGGTTAAGTTAGGTTAGGTTAGTTTAGGTTAGGTTGGGTTGGGTTGGGTTAGGTTAGGTTAGGTCAGGTTAGGTTAGGTTAGGTTGGGTTGGGTTGGGTGTGGTTAGGTTAGGTTAGGTTGGGTTGGGTTGGGTTGTGTTGGGTTAGGTTAGGTTAGGTTAGGTTAGGTTAAGTTAGGTTAGGTTAAGTTAGGTTAGGTAAGGTTAGGTTAGGTTAGGTTAGGTTAAGATATGGACCGTCGTAAAACCGCAATAAACAATGTCACTTAGTGAGATGCAGTGTTTTTCACCATTAGAAGTCGGGAACTGCGATATCTAATGTGAAAGCACTTGATACCGTCGTAATGTTGTAGAAAGCAATGTAAAGTACCGAGTAAAACGTTTTCTAACGATAGAAGTGCGAAGGTTATGTTAGGTTGAGTTATGTTAGTTTAAGCTTTGTAGCGTCGTGAAACCACCAAAAACGACGTCATCTAACGAGATAGTGTTGTTTTATTGCGAGTACAAAACTGCGATAGCTGAAATGTTGTGAAAGCACACAAAACGGCATGAACAAGCCAAATACTGCGTGTTGTACCGTTACAAGTGCGAAACTGCTATATTGTGATATTCTCGTTAAAGCGCATGCAAGCATCGTGAAACCTTAAACAACGATGTCATTTAGCGAGATACAGCGTTCTGTACTGCAATAAGTTGGTGAAAAACTGTGAGGTTATGCATATATCGTATTTGTGAACGAAACAGTGTAATAGAGCGCTTTTAGATACAAATGCGATGTTAGGTTATGTTAAGATATGAACCGTCGTAAAACCGCATTAAACAATGTCACTTAGTGAGATGCAGTGTTTTTCACCATTACAAGTCGGGAACTGCGATATCTAATGTGAAAGCGCTTGCAACCGTCGTTAGGTTAGGTTAGGTTAGGTTAGGTTAGGTTGGTTTGGGTTGGATTAGGTTGGTTGGGTTGGGTTGGGTTGGGTTGGGTTAGGTTATGTTAGGTTAGGTTGGGTTAGGTTAGGTTGGGTTAGGTTAGGTTAGGTTAAGATATGAACCGTCGTGAAACCGCAATAAACAATGTCACTTAGTGAGATGCAGTGTTTTTCACCATTAGAAGTCGGGAACTGCGATATCTAATGTGAAAGCGCTTGATACCGTCGTAATGTTGTAGAAAGCAATGTAAAGTAGCGAGTAAAACGTTTTCTAATGATAGAAGTGCGAAGGTTATGTTAGGTTGAGTCATGTTAGTTTAAGCTAGGTAGCGTCGTGAAACCACCAAAAACGACGTCATTATAACGAGATAGTGTTGTTTTATTGCATATACGAAACTGCAATAGGTGAAATGTTGTGAAAGCACACAAAACGGCATGAACAAGCCAGGTACTGCGTGTTGTACCGTTACAAGTGCGAAACTGCTATATTGTGATATTCTCGTTAAAGCACATGCAAGCATCGTGAAACCTTAAAGAACAATGTCATTTAGCGAGATACAGCGTTCTGTGCTGTAATAAGTTGGTAAAAAACTGTGAGGTCATGCAAATATCGTAATTGTGAACGAAACAGTGTAATTGAGCGTTTTGAGATACAAGTGCGAATGTTAGGTTAGGTTAAGATATGAACCGTCGTAAAACCGCATTAAACAATGTCACTTAGTGAGATGCAGTGTTTTTCACCATTACAAGTCAGGAACTGCGATATCTAATGTGAAAGCGCTTGTAACCGTCGTTAGGTTAGGTTAGGTTAGGTTGGTTTGGGTTGGATTAGGTTAGGTTGGGTTGGGTTGGGTTGGGTTGGGTTAGGTTGGGTTAGGTTAGGTTAGGTTACGTTACGTTAGGTTAGGTTAGGTTATGTTACGTTAGGTTAGGTAAGGTTAGGTTAGGTTAGGTTAGGTTTGGTTAGGTTAGGTTAGGTTGGGTTGGGTTAGGTTAGGTTAGGTTAGGTTAGGTTGGGTTAGGTTAGGTTAGGTTAGGTTAGGTTAAGTTAGGTTAGGTTAGTTTAGGTTAGGTTGGGTTGGGTTGGGTTAGGTTAGGTTAGGTTAGGTTGGGTTGGGTTGGGTGTGGTTAGGTTAGGTTAGGTTAGGTTGGGTTGGGTTGGGTTGTGTTGGGTTAGGTTAGGTTAGGTTAGGTTAGGTTAAGTTAGGTTAGGTTAAGTTAGGTTAGGTAAGGTTAGGTTAGGTTAGGTTAGGTTAAGATATGGACCGTCGTAAAACCGCAATAAACAATGTCACTTAGTGAGATGCAGTGTTTTTCACCATTAGAAGTCGGGAACTGCGATATCTAATGTGAAAGCACTTGATACCGTCGTAATGTTGTAGAAAGCAATGTAAAGTACCGAGTACAACGTTTTCTAACGATAGAAGTGCGAAGGTTATGTTAGGTTGAGTTATGTTAGTTTAAGCTTTGTAGCGTCGTGAAACCACCAAAAACGACGTCATTTAACGAGATAGTGTTGTTTTATTGCGAGTACAAAACTGCGATAGCTGAAATGTTGTGAAAGCACACAAAACGGCATGAACAAGCCAAATACTGCGTGTTGTACCGTTACAAGTGCGAAACTGCTATATTGTGATATTCTCGTTAAAGCGCATGCAAGCATCGTGAAACCTTAAACAACGATGTCATTTAGCGAGATACAGCGTTCTGTACTGCAATAGGTTGGTGAAAAACTGTGAGGTTATGCAAATATCGTATTTGTGAACGAAACAGTGTAATAGAGCGCTTTTAGATACAAATGCGCAGTTAGGTTATGTTAAGATATGAACCGTCGTAAAACCGCATTAAACAATGTCACTTAGTGAGATGCAGTGTTTTTCACCATTACAAGTCGGGAACTGCGATGTCTTATGATAAATCGCATGAAACCGTCGAATTGTTGTAGAAAGCAATGTAAAGTAGCGAGTAAAACGTTTTCTAACGATAGAAGTGCGAAGGTTATGTTAGGTTGAGTTAGTATAAGCTAGGTAGCGTCGTGAAACCACCAAAAACGACGTCATCTTATGAGATAGTGGTGTTTTATTGCGACTACGAAACTGCAATAGGTCAAATATTGTGAAAGGACACAAAACGGCATGCACTAGCCAGGTAGTGCGTGTTGTACCGTTACAAGTGCGAAACTGCTATATTGTGATATTCTCGTTAAAGCACATGCAAGCATCGTGAAACCTTAAAGAACAATGTCATTTAGCGAGATACAGCGTTCTGTACTGCAATGGGTTGGTGAAAAACTGTGAGGTTATGCAAATATCGTATTTGTGCAAGAAACAGTGTAATAGAGCGTTTTCAATATACAAGTGCGATGTTAGGTTATGTTAAGATATGAACCGTCGTAAAACCGTTAAACAATGTCACTTAGTGAGATGCAGTATTTTTCACCATTACAAGTTGGGAACTGCGATATCTAATGTGAAAGCGCTTGCAACCGTCGTTAGGTTAGGTTACGTTAGGTTAGGTTGGTTTGGGTTGGATTAGGTTAGGTTGGGTTGGGTTGGGTTAGGTTGGGTTAGCTTAGGTTAGGTTACGTTACGTTAGGTTAGGTTAGGTTACGTTAGGTTAGGTTAGGTTAGGTTACGTTAGGTTAGGTTAGGTTAGGTTAGGTAAGGTTACGTTAGGTTAGGTTAGGTTAGGTTTGGTTAGGTTAGGTTGGGTTGGGTTGGGTTGGGTTGGGTTAGGTTAGGTTATGTTAGGTTAGGTTAGGTTGGGTTAGGTTAGGTTGGGTTAATTTAGGTTAGGTTGGGTTGGGTTAGGTTAGGTTAGGTTAGGTTGGGTTGGGTTGTGTTAGGTTAGGTTAGGTTAGGTTGGGTTGGGTTGGGTTAGGTTAGGTTAGGTTAGGTTGGGTTGGGTTGGGTGTGGTTGGGTTAGGTTAGGTTAGGTTAGGTTAGGTTGGGTTGGGTTGGGTTGGGTTAGGTTAGGTTAGGTTAGGTTAAGTTAGGTTAGGTTAAGTTAGGTTAAGTTAGGTTAGGTAAGGTTAGGTTAGGTTAGGTTAGGTTAGGTTAAGATATGAACCATCGTAAAACCGCAATAAACAATGTCACTTAGTGAGACGCAGTGTTTTTCACCATTAGAAGTCGGGAACTGCGATATCTAATGTGAAAGCACTTGATACCGTCGTAATGTTGTAGAAAGCAATGTAAAGTACCGAGTAAAACGTTTTCTAACGATAGAAGTGCGAAGGTTATGTTAGGTTGAGTTATGTTAGTTTAAGCTAGGTAGCGTCGTGAAACCACCAAAAACGACGTCATTTTATGAGATAGTGGTGTTTTATTGCGACTACGAAACTGCAATAGGTCAAATATTGTGAAAGGACACAAAACGGCATGCACTAGCCAGGTACTGCGTGTTGTACCGTTACAAGTGCGAAACTGCTATATTGTGATATTCTCGTTGAAGAACATGCAAGCATCGTGAAACCTTAAACAACAATGTCATTTAGCGAGATACAGCGTTCTGTACTGCAATAAGTTGGTGAAAAACTGTGAGGTTATGCAAATATCGTATTTGTGCACGAAACAGTGTAATAGAGCGCTTTTAGATACAAATGCGATGTTAGGTTATGTTAAGATATGAACCGTCGTAAAACCGCATTAAACAATGTCACTTAGTGAGATGCAGTGTTTTTCACCATTACAAGTCGGGAACTGCGATATCTAATGTGAAAGCGCTTGCAACCGTCGTTAGGTTAGGTTAGGTTAGGTTAGGTTGGTTTGGGTTGGATTAGGTTACGTTGGGTTGGGTTGGGTTGGGTTGGGTTTGGTTGGGTTAGGTTAGGTTAGGTTAGGTTGGTTTGGGTTGCTTTAGGTTAGGTTGGGTTGGGTTGGGTTGGGTTAGGTTGGGTTAGGTTAGGTTAGGTTAGGTTACGTTAGGTTAGGTTAGGTTACGTTAGGCTAGGTTAGGTTAGGTTAGGTTGGGTTAGGTTAGGTTAGGTTAGGTTAGGTTAAGTTAGGTTAGGTTAGTTTAGGTTAGGTTGGGTTGGGTTGGGTTAGGTTAGGTTAGGTCAGGTTAGGTTAGGTTAGGTTGGGTTGGGTTGGGTGTGGTTAGGTTAGGTTAGGTTAGGTTAGGTTGGGTTGGGTTGGGTTGTGTTGGGTTAGGTTAGGTTAGGTTAGGTTAGGTTAAGTTAGGTTAGGTTAAGTTAGGTTAGGTAAGGTTAGGTTAGGTTAGGTTAGGTTAGGTTAAGATATGGACCGTCGTAAAACCGCAATAAACAATGTCACTTAGTGAGATGCAGTGTTTTTCACCATTAGAAGTCGGGAACTGCGATATCTAATGTGAAAGCACTTGATACCGTCGTAATGTTGTAGAAAGCAATGTAAAGTACCGAGTAAAACGTTTTCTAACGATAGAAGTGCGAAGGTTATGTTAGGTTGAGTTATGTTAGTTTAAGCTTTGTAGCGTCGTGAAACCACCAAAAACGACGTCATCTAACGAGATAGTGTTGTTTTATTGCGAGTACAAAACTGCGATAGCTGAAATGTTGTGAAAGCACACAAAACGGCATGCACTAGCCAGGTACTGCGTGTTGTACCGTTACAAGTGCGAAACTGCTATATTGTGATATTCTCGTTAAAGCACATGCAAGCATCGTGAAACCTTAAAGAACAATGTCATTTAGCGAGATACAGCGTTCTGTACTGCAATGGGTTGGTGAAAAACTGTGAGGTTATGCAAATATCGTATTTGGGCCAAGAAACAGTGTAATAGAGCGTTTTCAATATACAAGTGCGATGTTAGGTTATGTTAAGATATGAACCGTCGTAAAACCGTTAAACAATGTCACTTAGTGAGATGCAGTATTTTTCACCATTACAAGTTGGGAACTGCGATATCTAATGTGAAAGCGCTTGCAACCGTCGTTAGGTTAGGTTACGTTAGGTTAGGTTGGTTTGGGTTGGATTAGGTTAGGTTGGGTTGGGTTGGGTTAGGTTGGGTTAGGTTAGGTTAGGTTACGTTACGTTAGGTTAGGTTAGGTTACGTTAGGTTAGGTTAGGTTAGGTTAGGTAAGGTTAGGTTAGGTTAGGTTAGGTTAGGTTTGGTTAGGTTAGGTTGGGTTGGGTTGGGTTGGGTTGGGTTAGGTTAGGTTATGTTAGGTTAGGTTAGGTTGGGTTAGGTTAGGTTGGGTTGGGTTGGGTTAGGTTAGGTTAGGTTAGGTTGGGTTGGGTTGTGTTAGGTTAGGTTAGGTTAGGTTAGGTTGGGTTGGGTTGGGTTAGGTTAGGTTAGGTTAGGTTGGGTTGGGTTGGGTGTGGTTGGGTTAGGTTAGGTTAGGTTAGGTTAGGTTGGGTTGGGTTGGGTTAGGTTAGGTTAGGTTAGGTTAGGTTAAGTTAGGTTAGGTTAAGTTAGGTTAAGTTAGGTTAGGTAAGGTTAGGTTAGGTTAGGTTAGGTTAGGTTAAGATATGAACCATCGTAAAACCGCAATAAACAATGTCACTTAGTGAGATGCAGTGTTTTTCACCATTAGAAGTCGGGAACTGCGATATCTAATGTGAAAGCACTTGATACCGTCGTAATGTTGTAGAAAGCAATGTAAAGTACCGAGTAAAACGTTTTCTAACGATAGAAGTGCGAAGGTTATGTTAGGTTGAGTTATGTTAGTTTAACCTAGGTAGCGTCGTGAAACTACCAAAAACGACGTCATTTTATGAGATGGTGGTGTTTTATTGCGACTACGAAACTGCAATAGGTCAAATATTGTGAAAGGACACAAAACGGCATGCACTAGCCAGGTACTGCGTGTTGTACCGTTACAAGTGCGAAACTGCTATATTGTGATATTCTCGTTGAAGAACATGCAAGCATCGTGAAACCTTAAAGAACAATGTCATTTAGCGAGATACAGCGTTCTGTACTGCAATAAGTTGGTGAAAAACTGTGAGGTTATGCAAATATCGTATTTGTGCACGAAACAGTGTAATAGACGCTTTCAATATACAAGTGCGATGTTAGGTTATGTTAAGATATGAACCGTCGTAAAACCGTTAAACAATGTCACTTAGTGAGATGCAGTATTTTTCACCATTACAAGTTGGGAACTGCGATATCTAATGTGAAAGCGCTTGCAACCGTCGTTAGGTTAGGTTAGGTTAGGTTAGGTTGGTTTGGGTTGGATTAGGTTAGGTTGGGTTGGGTTGGGTTGGGTTGGGTTAGGTTGGGTTAGGTTAGGTTAGGTTAGGTTACGTTACGTTAGGTTAGGTTAGGTTATGTTACATTAGGTTAGGTAAGGTTAGGTTAGGTTAGGTTAGGTTAGGTTTGGTTAGGTTAGGTTAGGTTGAGTTGGGTTAGGTTAGGTTAGGTTAGGTTAGGTTGGGTTAGGTTAGGTTGGGTTAGGTTAGGTTAAGTTAGGTTAGGTTAGTTTAGGTTAGGTTGGGTTGGGTTGGGTTAGGTTAGGTTAGGTCAGGTTAGGTTAGGTTAGGTTGGGTTGGGTTGGGTTTGGTTGGGTTAGGTTAGGTTAGGTTAGGTTAGGTTGGGTTGGGTTGGGTTGTGTTGGGTTAGGTTAGGTTAGGTTAGGTTAGGTTAAGTTAGGTTAGGTTAAGTTAGGTTAGGTAAGGTTAGGTTAGGTTAGGTTAGGTCAAGATATGGACCGTCGTAAAACCGCAATAAACAATGTCACTTAGTGAGATGCAGTGTTTTTCACCATTAGAAGTCGGGAACTGCGATATGTAATGTGAAAGCACTTGATACCGTCGTAATGTAGTAGAAAGCAATGTAAAGTACCGAGTAAAACGTTTTCTAACGATAGAAGTGCGAAGGTTATGTTAGGTTGAGTTATGTTAGTTTAAGCTAGGTAGCGTCGTGAAACCACCAAAAACGACGTCATTTTATGAGATAGTGGTGTTTTATTGCGACTACGAAACTGCAATAGGTCAAATATTGTGAAAGGACACAAAACGGCATGCACTAGCCAGGTACTGCGTGTTGTACCGTTACAAGTGCGAAACTGCTATATTGTGATATTCTCGTTGAAGAACATGCAAGCATCGTGAAACCTTAAACAACAATGTCATTTAGCGAGATACAGCGTTCTGTACTGCAATAAGTTGGTGAAAAACTGTGAGGTTATGCAAATATCGTATTTGTGCACGAAACAGTGTAATAGAGCGCTTTTAGATACAAATGCGATGTTAGGTTATGTTAAGATATGAACCGTCGTAAAACCGCATTAAACAATGTCACTTAGTGAGATGCAGTGTTTTTCACCATTACAAGTCGGGAACTGCGATGTCTTATGATAAATCGCATGAAACCGTCGAATTGTTGTAGAAAGCAATGTAAAGTAGCGAGTAAAACGTTTTCTAATGATAGAAGTGCGAAGGTTATGTTAGGTTGAGTTATGTTAGTTTAAGCTAGGTAGCGTCGTGAAACCACCAAAAACGACGTCATTATAACGAGATAGTGTTGTTTTATTGCATATACGAAACTGCAATAGGTGAAATGTGAAAGCACACAAAACGGCATGAACAAGCCAGGTACTGCGTGTTGTACCGTTACAAGTGCGAAACTGCTATATTGTGATATTCTCGTTAAAGCACATGCAAGCATCGTGAAACCTTAAAGAACAATGTCATTTAGCGAGATACAGCGTTCTGTGCTGTAATAAGTTGGTAAAAAACTGCGAGGTCATGCAAATATCGTAATTGTGTACGAAACAGTGTAATTGAGCGTTTTGAGATACAAGTGCGAATGTTAGGTTAGGTTAAGATATGAACCGTCGTAAAACCGCATTAAACAATGTCACTTAGTGAGATGCAGTGTTTTTCACCATTACAAGTCAGGAACTGCGATATCTAATGTGAAAGCGCTTGTAACCGTCGTTAGGTTAGGTTAGGTTAGGTTGGTTTGGGTTGGATTAGGTTAGGTTGGGTTGGGTTGGGTTGGGTTGGGTTAGGTTGGGTTAGGTTAGGTTAGGTTACGTTACGTTAGGTTAGGTTAGGTTATGTTACGTTAGGTTAGGTAAGGTTAGGTTAGGTTAGGTTAGGTTTGGTTAGGTTAGGTTAGGTTGGGTTGGGTTAGGTTAGGTTAGGTTAGGTTGGGTTAGGTTAGGTTAGGTTAGGTTAGGTTAAGTTAGGTTAGGTTAGTTTAGGTTAGGTTGGGTTGGGTTGGGTTAGGTTAGGTTAGGTCAGGTTAGGTTAGGTTAGGTTGGGTTGGGTTGGGTGTGGTTAGGTTAGGTTAGGTTAGGTTGGGTTGGGTTGGGTTGTGTTGGGTTAGGTTAGGTTAGGTTAGGTTAGGTTAAGTTAGGTTAGGTTAAGTTAGGTTAGGTAAGGTTAGGTTAGGTTAGGTTAGGTTAAGATATGGACCGTCGTAAAACCGCAATAAACAATGTCACTTAGTGAGATGCAGTGTTTTTCACCATTAGAAGTCGGGAACTGCGATATCTAATGTGAAAGCACTTGATACCGTCGTAATGTTGTAGAAAGCAATGTAAAGTACCGAGTAAAACGTTTTCTAACGATAGAAGTGCGAAGGTTATGTTAGGTTGAGTTATGTTAGTTTAAGCTTTGTAGCGTCGTGAAACCACCAAAAACGACGTCATCTAACGAGATAGTGTTGTTTTATTGCGAGTACAAAACTGCGATAGCTGAAATGTTGTGAAAGCACACAAAACGGCATGAACAAGCCAAATACTGCGTGTTGTACCATTACAAGTGCGAAACTGCTATATTGTGATATTCTCGTTAAAGCGCATGCAAGCATCGTGAAACCTTAAACAACGATGTCATTTAGCGAGATACAGCGTTCTGTACTGCAATAAGTTGGTGAAAAACTGTGAGGTTATGCAAATATCGTATTTGTGAACGAAACAGTGTAATAGAGCGCTTTTAGATACAAATGCGATGTTAGGTTATGTTAAGATATGAACCGTCGTAAAACCGCATTAAACAATGTCACTTAGTGAGATGCAGTGTTTTTCACCATTACAAGTCGGGAACTGCGATATCTAATGTGAAAGCGCTTGCAACCGTCGTTAGGTTAGGTTAGGTTAGGTTAGGTTGGTTTGGGTTGGATTAGGTTAGGTTGGGTTGGGTTGGGTTGGGTTGGGTTAGGTTATGTTAGGTTAGGTTGGGTTAGGTTAGGTTGGGTTAGGTTAGGTTAGGTTAAGATATGAACCGTCGTGAAACCGCAATAAACAATGTCACTTAGTGAGATGCAGTGTTTTTCACCATTAGAAGTCGGGAACTGCGATATCTAATGTGAAAGCGCTTGATACCGTCGTAATGTTGTAGAAAGCAATGTAAAGTAGCGAGTAAAACGTTTTCTAATGATAGAAGTGCGAAGGTTATGTTAGGTGGAGTTATGTTAGTTTAAGCTAGGTAGCGTCGTGAAACCACCAAAAACGACGTCATTATAACGAGATAGTGTTGTTTTATTGCATATACGAAACTGCAATAGGTGAAATGTTGTGAAAGCACACAAAACGGCATGAACAAGCCAGGTACTGCGTGTTGTACCGTTACAAGTGCGAAACTGCTATATTGTGATATTCTCGTTAAAGCACATGCAAGCATCGTGAAACCTTAAAGAACAATGTCATTTAGCGAGATACAGCGTTCTGTGCTGTAATAAGTTGGTAAAAAACTGTGAGGTCATGCAAATATCGTAATTGTGAACGAAACAGTGTAATTGAGCGTTTTGAGATACAAGTGCGAATGTTAGGTTAGGTTAAGATATGAACCGTCGTAAAACCGCATTAAACAATGTCACTTAGTGAGATGCAGTGTTTTTCACAATTACAAGTCAGGAACTGCGATATCTAATGTGAAAGCGCTTGTAACCGTCGTTAGGTTAGGTTAGGTTAGGTTGGTTTGGGTTGGATTAGGTTAGGTTGGGTTGGGTTGGGTTGGGTTGGGTTAGGTTGGGTTAGGTTAGGTTAGGTTACGTTACGTTAGGTTAGGTTAGGTTATGTTACGTTAGGTTAGGTAAGGTTAGGTTAGGTTAGGTTAGGTTTGGTTAGGTTAGGTTAGGTTGGGTTGGGTTAGGTTAGGTTAGGTTAGGTTAGGTTGGGTTAGGTTAGGTTAGGTTAGGTTAGGTTAAGTTAGGTTAGGTTAGTTTAGGTTAGGTTGGGTTGGGTTGGGTTAGGTTAGGTTAGGTCAGGTTAGGTTAGGTTAGGTTGGGTTGGGTTGGGTGTGGTTAGGTTAGGTTAGGTTGGGTTGGGTTGGGTTGTGTTGGGTTAGGTTAGGTTAGGTTAGGTTAGGTTAAGTTAGGTTAGGTTAAGTTAGGTTAGGTAAGGTTAGGTTAGGTTAGGTTAGGTTAAGATATGGACCGTCGTAAAACCGCGAAAAACAATGTCACTCAGTGAGATGCAGTTTTTTTCACCATTAGAAGTCGGGAACTGCGATATCTAATGTGAAAGCACTTGATACCGTCGTAATGTTGTAGAAAGCAATGTAAAGTACCGAGTACAACGTTTTCTAACGATAGAAGTGCGAAGGTTATGTTAGGTTGAGTTATGTTAGTTTAAGCTTTGTAGCGTCGTGAAACCACCAAAAACGACGTCATTTAACGAGATAGTGTTGTTTTATTGCGAGTACAAAACTGCGATAGCTGAAATGTTGTGAAAGCACACAAAACGGCATGAACAAGCCAAATACTGCGTGTTGTACCGTTACAAGTGCGAAACTGCTATATTGTGATATTCTCGTTAAAGCGCATGCAAGCATCGTGAAACCTTAAACAACGATGTCATTTAGCGAGATACAGCGTTCTGTACTGCAATAGGTTGGTGAAAAACTGTGAGGTTATGCAAATATCGTATTTGTGAACGAAACAGTGTAATAGAGCGCTTTTAGATACAAATGCGATGTTAGGTTATGTTAAGATATGAACCGTCGTAAAACCGCATTAAACAATGTCACTTAGTGAGATGCAGTGTTTTTCACCATTACAAGTCGGGAACTGCGATGTCTTATGATAAATCGCATGAAACCGTCGAATTGTTGTAGAAAGCAATGTAAAGTAGCGAGTAAAACGTTTTCTAACGATAGAAGTGCGAAGGTTATGTTAGGTTGAGTTAGTATAAGCTAGGTAGCGTCGTGAAACCACCAAAAACGACGTCATCTTATGAGATAGTGGTGTTTTATTGCGACTACGAAACTGCAATAGGTCAAATATTGTGAAAGGACACAAAACGGCATGCACTAGCCAGGTAGTGCGTGTTGTACCGTTACAAGTGCGAAACTGCTATATTGTGATATTCTCGTTAAAGCACATGCAAGCATCGTGAAACCTTAAAGAACAATGTCATTTAGCGAGATACAGCGTTCTGTACTGCAATGGGTTGGTGAAAAACTGTGAGGTTATGCAAATATCGTATTTGTGCAAGAAACAGTGTAATAGAGCGTTTTCAATATACAAGTGCGATGTTAGGTTATGTTAAGATATGAACCGTCGTAAAACCGTTAAACAATGTCACTTAGTGAGATGCAGTATTTTTCACCATTACAAGTTGGGAACTGCGATATCTAATGTGAAAGCGCTTGCAACCGTCGTTAGGTTAGGTTACGTTAGGTTAGGTTGGTTTGGGTTGGATTAGGTTAGGTTGGGTTGGGTTGGGTTAGGTTGGGTTAGCTTAGGTTAGGTTACGTTACGTTAGGTTAGGTTAGGTTACGTTAGGTTAGGTTAGGTTAGGTTACGTTAGGTTAGGTTAGGTTAGGTTAGGTAAGGTTACGTTAGGTTAGGTTAGGTTAGGTTTGGTTAGGTTAGGTTGGGTTGGGTTGGGTTGGGTTGGGTTAGGTTAGGTTATGTTAGGTTAGGTTAGGTTGGGTTAGGTTAGGTTGGGTTAATTTAGGTTAGGTTGGGTTGGGTTAGGTTAGGTTAGGTTAGGTTGGGTTGGGTTGTGTTAGGTTAGGTTAGGTTAGGTTGGGTTGGGTTGGGTTAGGTTAGGTTAGGTTAGGTTGGGTTGGGTTGGGTGTGGTTGGGTTAGGTTAGGTTAGGTTAGGTTAGGTTGGGTTGGGTTGGGTTGGGTTAGGTTAGGTTAGGTTAGGTTAAGTTAGGTTAGGTTAAGTTAGGTTAAGTTAGGTTAGGTAAGGTTAGGTTAGGTTAGGTTAGGTTAGGTTAGGTTGGGTTAATTTAGGTTAGGTTGGGTTGGGTTAGGTTAGGTTAGGTTAGGTTGGGTTGGGTTGTGTTAGGTTAGGTTAGGTTAGGTTGGGTTGGGTTGGGTTAGGTTAGGTTAGGTTAGGTTGGGTTGGGTTGGGTGTGGTTGGGTTAGGTTAGGTTAGGTTAGGTTAGGTTGGGTTGGGTTGGGTTGGGTTAGGTTAGGTTAGGTTAGGTTAAGTTAGGTTAAGTTAGGTTAGGTTAAGTTAGGTTAGGTAAGGTTAGGTTAGGTTAGGTTAGGTTAGGTTAAGATATGAACCATCGTAAAACCGCAATAAACAATGTCACTTAGTGAGACGCAGTGTTTTTCACCATTAGAAGTCGGGAACTGCGATATCTAATGTGAAAGCACTTGATACCGTCGTAATGTTGTAGAAAGCAATGTAAAGTACCGAGTAAAACGTTTTCTAACGATAGAAGTGCGAAGGTTATGTTAGGTTGAGTTATGTTAGTTTAAGCTAGGTAGCGTCGTGAAACCACCAAAAACGACGTCATTTTATGAGATAGTGGTGTTTTATTGCGACTACGAAACTGCAATAGGTCAAATATTGTGAAAGGACACAAAACGGCATGCACTAGCCAGGTACTGCGTGTTGTACCGTTACAAGTGCGAAACTGCTATATTGTGATATTCTCGTTGAAGAACATGCAAGCATCGTGAAACCTTAAACAACAATGTCATTTAGCGAGATACAGCGTTCTGTACTGCAATAAGTTGGTGAAAAACTGTGAGGTTATGCAAATATCGTATTTGTGCACGAAACAGTGTAATAGAGCGCTTTTAGATACAAATGCGATGTTAGGTTATGTTAAGATATGAACCGTCGTAAAACCGCATTAAACAATGTCACTTAGTGAGATGCAGTGTTTTTCACCATTACAAGTCGGGAACTGCGATATCTAATGTGAAAGCGCTTGCAACCGTCGTTAGGTTAGGTTAGGTTAGGTTAGGTTGGTTTGGGTTGGATTAGGTTACGTTGGGTTGGGTTGGGTTGGGTTTGGTTGGGTTAGGTTAGGTTAGGTTAGGTTGGTTTGGGTTGCTTTAGGTTAGGTTGGGTTGGGTTGGGTTGGGTTGGGTTAGGTTGGGTTAGGTTAGGTTAGGTTAGGTTACGTTAGGTTAGGTTAGGTTACGTTAGGTTACGTTAGGTAAGGTTAGGTTACGTTAGGTTAGGTTAGGTTAGGCTAGGTTAGGTAAGGTTAGGTTAGGTTAGGTTTGGTTAGGTTAGGTTGGGTTGGGTTGGGTTAGGTTAGGTTGGGTTAGGTTAGGTTAGGTTGGGTTGGGTTAGGTTAGGTTAGGTTAGGTTGGGTTGGGTTGGGTTGTGTTAGGTTAGGTTAGGTTTAGGTTAGGTTGGGTTGGGTTGGGTTAGGTTAGGTTACGTCAGGTTAGGTTAGGTTAGGTTGGGTTGGGTTGGGTGTGGTTGGGTTAGGTTAGGTTAGGTTGGGTAGGGTTAGGTTGGGTTGGGTTGGGTTAGATTAGGTTAGGTTAGGTAATTTTAGGTTAGTTTAGGTTAGGTTGGGTTGGGTTGGGTTAGGTTAGGTTAGGTTAGGTTGGGTTAGGCTGGGTTGGGTTGTGTTAGGTTAGGTTAGGTTAGGTTAGGTTAGGTTAGTTTAGGTTAGGTTGGGTTGGGTTGGCTTGGTTAGGTTAGGTCAGGTTAGGTTAGGTTAGGTTGGGTTGGGTTGGGTGGGGTTGGGTTAGGTTAGGTTAGGTTAGGTTGGGTTGGGTTGGGTTGGGTTGTGTTGGGTTAGGTTAGGTTAGGTTAGGTTAGGTTAAGTTAGGTTAGGTTAAGTTAGGTTAAGTTAGATTAGGTAAGGTTAGGTTAGGTTAGGTGAGGTTAGGTTAGGTTAGGTTAAGATATGAACCGTCGTGAAACCGCAATAAACAATGTCACTTAGTGAGATGCAGTGTTTTTCATCATTAGAAGTCGGGAACTGCGATATCTAATGTGAAAGCGCTTGATACCGTCGTAATGTTGTAGAAAGCAATGTAAAGTAGCGAGTAAAACGTTTTCTAATGATAGAAGTGCGAAGGTTATGTTAGGTTGAGTTATGTTAGTTTAAGCTAGGTAGCGTCGTGAAACCACCAAAAACGACGTCATTATAACGAGATAGTGTTGTTTTATTGCATATACGAAACTGCAATAGGTGAAATGTTGTGAAAGCACACAAAACGGCATGAACAAGCCAGGTACTGCGTGTTGTACCGTTACAAGTGCGAAACTGCTATATTGTGATATTCTCGTTAAAGCACATGCAAGCATCGTGAAACCTTAAAGAACAATGTCATTTAGCGAGATACAGCGTTCTGTGCTGTAATAAGTTGGTAAAAAACTGTGAGGTCATGCAAATATCGTAATTGTGAACGAAACAGTGTAATTGAGCGTTTTGAGATACAAGTGCGAATGTTAGGTTAGGTTAAGATATGAACCGTCGTAAAACCGCATTAAACAATGTCACTTAGTGAGATGCAGTGTTTTTCACCATTACAAGTCAGGAACTGCGATATCTAATGTGAAAGCGCTTGTAACCGTCGTTAGGTTAGGTTAGGTTAGGTTGGTTTGGGTTGGATTAGGTTAGGTTGGGTTGGGTTGGGTTGGGTTGGGTTAGGTTGGGTTAGGTTAGGTTAGGTTACGTTACGTTAGGTTAGGTTAGGTTATGTTACGTTAGGTTAGGTAAGGTTAGGTTAGGTTAGGTTAGGTTTGGTTAGGTTAGGTTAGGTTAGGTTGGGTTGGGTTAGGTTAGGTTAGGTTAGGTTAGGTTAGGTTGGGTTAGGTTAGGTTAGGTTAGGTTAGGTTAAGTTAGGTTAGGTTAGTTTAGGTTAGGTTGGGTTGGGTTGGGTTAGGTTAGGTTAGGTCAGGTTAGGTTAGGTTAGGTTGGGTTGGGTTGGGTGTGGTTAGGTTAGGTTAGGTTAGGTTGGGTTGGGTTGGGTTGTGTTGGGTTAGGTTAGGTTAGGTTAGGTTAGGTTAAGTTAGGTTAGGTTAAGTTAGGTTAGGTAAGGTTAGGTTAGGTTAGGTTAGGTTAAGATATGGACCGTCGTAAAACCGCAATAAACAATGTCACTTAGTGAGATGCAGTGTTTTTCACCATTAGAAGTCGGGAACTGCGATATCTAATGTGAAAGCACTTGATACCGTCGTAATGTTGTAGAAAGCAATGTAAAGTACCGAGTAAAACGTTTTCTAACGATAGAAGTGCGAAGGTTATGTTAGGTTGAGTTATGTTAGTTTAAGCTTTGTAGCGTAATGAAACCACCAAAAACGACGTCATCTAACGAGATAGTGTTGTTTTATTGCGAGTACAAAACTGCGATAGCTGAAATGTTGTGAAAGCACACAAAACGGCATGAACAAGCCAAATACTGCGTGTTGTACCGTTACAAGTGCGAAACTGCTATATTGTGATATTCTCGTTAAAGCGCATGCAAGCATCGTGAAACCTTAAACAACGATGTCATTTAGCGAGATACAGCGTTCTGTACTGCAATAAGTTGGTGAAAAACTGTGAGGTTATGCAAATATCGTATTTGTGAACGAAACAGTGTAATAGAGCGCTTTTAGATACAAATGCGATGTTAGGTTATGTTAAGATATGAACCGTCGTAAAACCGCATTAAACAATGTCACTTAGTGAGATGCAGTGTTTTTCACCATTACAAGTCGGGAACTGCGATGTCTTATGTTAAATCGCATGAAACCGTCGAATTGTTGTAGAAAGCAATGTAAAGTAGCGAGTAAAACGTTTTCTAACGATAGAAGTGCGAAGGTTATGTTAGGTTGAGTTAGTTTAAGCTAGGTAGCGTCGTGAAACCACCAAAAACGACGTCATCTTATGAGATAGTGGTGTTTTATTGCGACTACGAAACTGCAATAGGTCAAATATTGTGAAAGGACACAAAACGGCGTGCACTAGCCAGGTAGTGCGTGTTGTACCGTTACAAGTGCGAAACTGCTATATTGTGATATTCTCGTTAAAGCACATGCAAGCATCGTGAAACCTTAAAGAACAATGTCATTTAGCGAGATACAGCGTTCTGTACTGCAATGGGTTGGTGAAAAACTGTGAGGTTATCCAAATATCGTATTTGTGCAAGAAACAGTGTAATAGAGCGTTTTCAATATACAAGTGCGATGTTAGGTTATGTTAAGATATGAACCGTCGTAAAACCGTTAAACAATGTCACTTAGTGAGATGCAGTATTTTTCACCATTACAAGTTGGGAACTGCGATATCTAATGTGAAAGCGCTTGCAACCGTCGTTAGGTTAGGTTACGTTAGGTTAGGTTGGTTTGGGTTGGATTAGGTTAGGTTGGGTTGGGTTGGGTTAGGTTGGGTTAGGTTAGGTTAGGTTACGTTACGTTAGGTTAGGTTAGGTTACGTTAGGTTAGGTTAGGTTAGGTTACGTTAGGTTAGGTTAGGTTAGGTTAGGTTAGGTTAGGTAAGGTTAGGTTAGGTTAGGTTAGGTTAGGTTTGGTTAGGTTAGGTTGGGTTGGGTTGGGTTGGGTTGTGTTAGGTTAGGTTATGTTAGGTTAGGTTAGGTTGGGTTAGGTTAGGTTGGGTTAAGATAGGTTAGGTTGGGTTGGGTTAGGTTAGGTTAGGTTAGGTTGGGTTGGGTTGTGTTAGGTTAGGTTAGGTTAGGTTGGGTTGGGTTGGGTTAGGTTAGGTTAGGTTAGGTTGGGTTGGGTTGGGTGTGGTTGGGTTAGGTTAGGTTAGGTTAGGTTAGGTTGGGTTGGGTTGGGTTGGGTTAGGTTAGGTTAGGTTAGGTTAAGTTAGGTTAGGTTAAGTTAGGTTAAGTTAGGTTAGGTAAGGTTAGGTTAGGTTAGGTTAGGTTAAGATATGAACCATCGTAAAACCGCAATAAACAATGTCACTTAGTGAGATGCAGTGTTTTTCACCATTAGAAGTCGGGAACTGCGATATCTAATGTGAAAGCACTTGATACCGTCGTAATGTTGTAGAAAGCAATGTAAAGTACCGAGTAAAACGTTTTCTAACGATAGAAGTGCGAAGGTTATGTGAGGTTGAGTTATGTTAGTTTAAGCTAGGTAGCGTCGTGAAACCACCAAAAACGACGTCATTTTATGAGATAGTGGTGTTTTATTGCGACTACGAAACTGCAATAGGTCAAATATTGTGAAAGGACACAAAACGGCATGCACTAGCCAGGTACTGCGTGTTGTACCGTTACAAGTGCGAAACTGCTATATTGTGATATTCTCGTTGAAGAACATGCAAGCATCGTGAAACCTTAAAGAACAATGTCATTTAGCGAGATACAGCGTTCTGTACTGCAATAAGTTGGTGAAAAACTGTGAGGTTATGCAAATATCGTATTTGTGCACGAAACAGTGTAATAGACGCTTTCAATATACAAGTGCGATGTTAGGTTATGTTAAGATATGAACCGTCGAAAACCGTTAAACAATGTCACTTAGTGAGATGCAGTATTTTTCACCATTACAAGTTGGGAACTGCGATATCTAATGTGAAAGCGCTTGCAACCGTCGTTAGGTTAGGTTAGGTTAGGTTAGGTTAGGTTGGTTTGGGTTGGATTAGGTTAGGTTGGGTTGGGTTGGGTTGGGTTGGGTTAGGTTGGGTTAGGTTAGGTTAGGTTAGGTTACGTTACGTTAGGTTAGGTTAGGTTATGTTACGTTAGGTTAGGTAAGGTTAGGTTAGGTTAGGTTAGCTTAGGTTTGGTTAGGTTAGGTTAGGTTGCGTTGGGTTAGGTTAGGTTAGGTTAGGTTAGGTTAGGTTGGGTTAGGTTAGGTTGGGTTAGGTTAGGTTAAGTTAGGTTAGGTTAGTTTAGGTTAGGTTGGGTTGGGTTGGGTTAGGTTAGGTTAGGTCAGGTTAGGTTAGGTTAGGTTGGGTTGGGTTGGGTGTGGTTGGGTTAGGTTAGGTTAGGTTAGGTTGGGTTGGGTTGGGTTGTGTTGGGTTAGGTTAGGTTAGGTTAGGTTAGGTTAAGTTAGGTTAGGTTAAGTTAGGTTAGGTAAGGTTAGGTTAGGTTAGGTTAGGTCAAGATATGGACCGTCGTAAAACCGCAATAAACAATGTCACTTAGTGAGATGCAGTGTTTTTCACCATTAAAAGTCGGGAACTGCGATATCTAATGTGAAAGCACTTGATACCGTCGTAATGTTGTAGAATGCAATGTAAAGTACCGAGTAAAACGTTTTCTAACGATAGAAGTGCGAAGGTTATGTTAGGTTGAGTTATGTTAGTTTAAGCTAGGTAGCGTCGTGAAACCACCAAAAACGACGTCATCTAACGAGATAGTGTTGTTTTATTGCGAGTACAAAACTGCGATAGCTGAAATGTTGTGAAAGCACACAAAACGGCATGAACAAGCCAAATACTGCGTGTTGTACCGTTACAAGTGCGAAACTGCTATATTGTGATATTCTCGTTAAAGCGCATGCAAGCATCGTGAAACCTTAAACAACGCTGTCATTTAGCGAGATACAGCGTTCTGTACTGCAATAAGTTGGTGAAAAACTGTGAGGTTATGCAAATATCGTATTTGTGAACGAAACAGTGTAATAGAGCGCTTTTAGATACAAATGCGATGTTAGGTTATGTTAAGATATGAACCGTCGTAAAACCGCATTAAACAATGTCACTTAGTGAGATGCAGTGTTTTTCACCATTACAAGTCGGGAACTGCGATATCTAATGTGAAAGCGCTTGCAACCGTCGTTAGGTTAGGTTAGGTTAGGTTAGGTTGGTTTGGGTTGGATTAGGTTAGGTTGGGTTGGGTTGGGTTTGGTTGGGTTAGGTTGGGTTAGGTTAGGTTGGTTTGGGTTGCTTTAGGTTAGGTTGGGTTGGGTTGGGTTAGGTTGGGTTAGGTTAGGTTAGGTTAGGTTACGTTAGGTTAGGTTAGGTTACGTTAGGTTACGTTAGGTAAGGTTAGGTTACGTTAGGTTAGGTTAGGTTAGGTTAGGCTAGGTTAGGTAAGGTTAGGTTAGGTTTGGTTAGGTTAGGTTGGGTTGGGTTGGGTTAGGGTATGTTAGGTTAGGTTAGGTTAGGTTAGGTTAGGTTAGGTTAAGTTAGGTTAGGTTAAGTTAGGTTAAGTTAGATTAGGTAAGGTTAGGTTAGGTTAGGTGAGGTTAGGTTAGGTTAGGTTATGTTAGGTTAGGTTAAGATATGAACCATCGTAAAACCGCAATAAACAATGTCACTTAGTGAGATGGAGTGTTTTTCACCATTAGAAGTCGGGAACTGCGATATCTAATGTGAAAGCGCTTGATACCGTCGTAATGTTGTAGAAAGCAATGTAAAGTAGCGAGTAAAACGTTTTCTAATGATAGAAGTGCGAAGGTTATGTTAGGTTGAGTTATGTTAGTTTAAGCTAGGTAGCGTCGTGAAACCACCAAAAACGACGTCATTATAACGAGATAGTGTTGTTTTATTGCATATACGAAACTGCAATAGGTGAAATGTTGTGAAAGCACACAAAACGGCATGAACAAGCCAGGTACTGCGTGTTGTACCGTTACAAGTGCGAAACTGCTATATTGTGATATTCTCGTTAAAGCACATGCAAGCATCGTGAAACCTTAAACAACGATGTCATTTAGCGAGATACAGCGTTCTGTACTGCAATAAGTTGGTGAAAAACTGTGAGGTTATGCAAATATCGTATTTGTGCAAGAAACAGTGTAATAGAGCGTTTTCAATATACAAGTGCGATGTTAGGTTATGTTAAGATATGAACCGTCGTAAAACCGTTAAACAATGTCACTTAGTGAGATGCAGTATTTTTCACCATTACAAGTTGGGAACTGCGATATCTAATGTGAAAGCGCTTGCAACCGTCGTTAGGTTAGGTTACGTTAGGTTAGGTTGGTTTGGGTTGGATTAGGTTAGGTTGGGTTGGGTTGGGTTAGGTTGGGTTAGGTTAGGTTAGGTTAGGTTACGTTACGTTAGGTTAGGTTAGGTTACGTTAGGTTAGGTTAGGTTAGGTTACGTTAGGTTAGGTTAGGTTAGCATAGGTAAGGTTAGGTTAGGTTAGGTTAGGTTAGGTTTGGTTAGGTTAGGTTGGGTTGGGTTGGGTTGGGTTGGGTTAGGTTAGGTTACGTTAGGTTAGGTTAGGTTGGGTTAGGTTAGGTTGGGTTAAGTTAGGTTAGGTTGGGTTGGGTTAGGTTAGGTTAGGTTAGGTTGGGTTGGGTTGTGTTAGGTTAGGTTAGGTTAGGTTAGGTTGGGTTGGGTTGGGTTAGGTTAGGTTAGGTTAGGTTGGGTTGGGTGTGGTTGGGTTAGGTTAGGTTAGGTTAGGTTGGGTTGGGTTGGGTTGGGTTAGGTTAGGTTAGGTTAGGTTAAGTTAGGTTAGGTTAAGTTAGGTTAAGTTAGGTTAGGTAAGGTTAGGTTAGGTTAGGTTAGGTTAGGTTAAGATATGAACCATCGTAAAACCGCAATAAACAATGTCACTTAGGGAGATGCAGTGTTTTTCACCATTAGAAGTCGGGAACTGCGATATCTAATGTGAAAGCACTTGATACCGTCGTAATGTTGTAGAAAGCAATGTAAAGTACCGAGTAAAACGTTTTCTAACGATAGAAGTGCGAAGGTTATGTTAGGTTGAGTTATGTTAGTTTAAGCTAGGTAGCGTCGTGAAACCACCAAAAACGACGTCATTTTATGAGATAGTGGTGTTTTATTGCGACTACGAAACTGCAATAGGTCAAATATTGTGAAAGGACACAAAACGGCATGCACTAGCCAGGTACTGCGTGTTGTACCGTTACAAGTGCGAAACTGCTATATTGTGATATTCTCGTTGAAGAACATGCAAGCATCGTGAAACCTTAAAGAACAATGTCATTTAGCGAGATACAGCGTTCTGTACTGCAATAAGTTGGTGAAAAACTGTGAGGTTATGCAAATATCGTATTTGTGCACGAAACAGTGTAATAGACGCTTTCAATATACAAGTGCGATGTTAGGTTAAGATATGAACCGTCGTAAAACCGTTAAACAATGTCACTTAGTGAGATGCAGTATTTTTCACCATTACAAGTTGGGAACTGCGATATCTAATGTGAAAGCGCTTGCAACCGTCGTTAGGTTAGGTTAGGTTAGGTTAGGTTGGTTTGGGTTGGATTAGGTTAGGTTGGGTTGGGTTGGGTTGGGTTGGGTTAGGTTAGGTTGGGTTAGGTTAGGTTAGGTTAGGTTACGTTACGTTAGGTTAGGTTAGGTTATGTTACGTTAGGTTAGGTAAGGTTAGGTTAGGTTAGGTTAGGTTTGGTTAGGTTAGGTTAGGTTGAGTTGGGTTAGGTTAGGTTAGGTTAGGTTAGGTTGGGTTAGGTTAGGTTGGGTTAGGTTAGGTTAAGTTAGGTTAGGTTAGTTTAGGTTAGGTTGGGTTGGGTTGGGTTAGGTTAGGTTAGGTCAGGTTAGGTTAGGTTAGGTTGGGTTGGGTTGGGTGTGGTTGGGTTAGGTTAGGTTAGGTTAGGTTAGGTTGGGTTGGGTTGGGTTGTGTTGGGTTAGGTTAGGTTAGGTTAGGTTAGGTTAAGTTAGGTTAGGTTAAGTTAGGTTAGGTAAGGTTAGGTAAGGTTAGGTTAGGTCAAGATATGGACCGTCGTAAAACCGCAATAAACAATGTCACTTAGTGAGATGCAGTGTTTTTCACCATTAGAAGTCGGGAACTGCGATATATAATGTGAAAGCACTTGATACCGTCGTAATGTTGTAGAAAGCAATGTAAAGTACCGAGTAAAACGTTTTCTAACGATAGAAGTGCGAAGGTTATGTTAGGTTGAGTTATATTAGTTTAAGCTAGGTAGCGTCGTGAAACCACCAAAAACGACGTCATCTAACGAGATAGTGTTGTTTTATTGCGAGTACAAAAATGCGATAGCTGAAATGTTGTGAAAGCACACAAAACGGCATGAACAAGCCAAATACTGCGTGTTGTACCGTTACAAGTGCGAAACTGCTATATTGTGATATTCTCGTTAAAGCGCATGCAAGCATCGTGAAACCTTAAACAACGCTGTCATTTAGCGAGATACAGCGTTCTGTACTGCAATAAGTTGGTGAAAAACTGTGAGGTTATGTAAATATTGTATTTGTGAACGAAACAGTATAATAGAGCGCTTTTAGATACAAATGCGATGTTAGGTTAAGATATGAACCGTCGTAAAACCGCATTAAACAATGTCACTTAGTGAGATGCAGTGTTTTTCACCATTACAAGTCGGGAACTGCGATATCTAATGTGAAAGCGCTTGCAACTGTCGTTAGGTTAGGTTAGGTTAGGTTAGGTTGGTTTGGGTTGGATTAGGTTAGGTTGGGTTGGGTTGGGTTGGGTTTGGTTGGGTTAGGTTAGGTTGGTTTGGGTTGCTTTAGGTTAGGTTGGGTTGGGTTGGGTTACGTTGGGTTAGGTTAGGTTAGGTTAGGTTACGTTAGGTTAGGTTAGGTTACGTTAGGTTACGTTAGGTAAGGTTAGGTTACGTTAGGTTAGGTTAGGTTAGGCTAGGTTAGGTAAGGTTAGGTTAGGTTAGGTTTGGTTAGGTTGGGTTGGGTTGGGTTAGGGTATGTTAGTTTAGGTTAGGTTGGGTTAGGTTAGGTTGGGTTAGGTTAGGTTAGGTTGGGTTGGGTTAGGTTAGGTTAGGTTAGGTTAGGTTGGGTTGGGTTGTGTTAGGTTAGGTTAGGTTAGTTTAGGTTAGGTTGGGTTGGGTTGGGTTAGGTTAGGTTACGTCAGGTTAGGTTAGGTTAGGTTGGGTTGGGTTGGGTGTGGTTGGGTTAGGTTAGGTTAGGTTGGGTAGGGTTAGGTTGGGTTGGGTTGGGTTGGGTTAGATTAGGTTAGGTTAGGTAATTTTAGGTTAGTTTAGGTTAGGTTGGGTTGGGTTGGGTTAGGTTAGGTTAAGTTAGGTTAGGTTGGGTTAGGCTGGGTTGGGTTGTGTTAGGTTAGGTTAGGTTAGGTTAGTATAGGTTAGGTTGGGTTGGGTTGGCTTGGTTAGGTTAGGTCAGGTTAGGTTAGGTTAGGTTGGGTTGGGTTGGGTGGGGTTGGGTTAGGTTAGGTTAGGTTAGGTTGGGTTGGGTTGGGTTGGGTTGTGTTGGGTTAGGTTAGGTTAGGTTAGGTTAGGTTAAGTTAGGTTAGGTTAAGTTAGGTTAAGTTAGATTAGGTAAGGTTAGGTTAGGTTAGGTGAGGTTAGGTTAGGTTAGGTTAAGATATGAACCGTCGTGAAACCGCAATAAACAATGTCACTTAGTGAGATGCAGTGTTTTTCACCATTAGAAGTCGGGAACTGCGATATCTAATGTGAAAGCGCTTGATACCGTCGTAATGTTGTAGAAAGCAATGTAAAGTAGCGAGTAAAACGTTTTCTAATGATAGAAGTGCGAAGGTTATGTTAGGTTGAGTTATGTTAGTTTAAGCTAGGTAGCGTCGTGAAACCACCAAAAACGACGTCATTATAACGAGATAGTGTTGTTTTATTGCATATACGAAACTGCAATAGGTGAAATGTTGTGAAAGCACACAAAACGGCATGAACAAGCCAGGTACTGCGTGTTGTACCGTTACAAGTGCGAAACTGCTATATTGTGATATTCTCGTTAAAGCACATGCAAGCATCGTGGAACCTTAAAGAACAATGTCATTTAGCGAGATACAGCGTTCTGTACTGTAATAAGTTGGTAAAAAACTGTGAGGTCATGCAAATATCGTAATTGTGAACGAAACAGTGTAATTGAGCGTTTTGAGATACAAGTGCGAATGTTAGGTTAGGTTAAGATATGAACCGTCGTAAAACCGCATTAAACAATGTCACTTAGTGAGATGCAGTGTTTTTCACCATTACAAGTCGGGAACTGCGATATCTTATGTTAAATCGCATGAAACCGTCGAATTGTTGTAGAAAGCGATGTAAAGTAGCGAGTAAAACGTTTTCTAACGATAGAAGTGCGAAGGTTATGTTAGGTTGAGTTATGTTAGTTTCAGCTAGGTAGCGTCGTGAAACCACCAAAAACGACGTCATCTAACGAGATAGTGTTGTTTTATTGCGAGTACAAAACTGCGATAGCTGAAATGTTGTGAAAGCACACAAAACGGCATGAACAAGCCAAATACTGCGTGTTGTACCGTTACAAGTGCGAAACTGCTATATTGTGATATTCTCGTTAAAGCGCATGCAAGCATCGTGAAACCTTAAACAACGCTGTCATTTAGCGAGATACAGCGTTCTGTACTGCAATAAGTTGGTGAAAAACTGTGAGGTTATGCAAATATCGTATTTGTGAACGAAACAGTGTAATAGAGCGCTTTTAGATACAAATGCGATGTTAGGTTATGTTAAGATATGAACCGTCGTAAAACCGCATTAAACAATGTCACTTAGTGAGATGCAGTGTTTTTCACCATTACAAGTCGGGAACTGCGATATCTAATGTGAAAGCGCTTGCAACCGTCGTTAGGTTAGGTTGGTTTGGGTTGGATTAGGTTAGGTTGGGTTGGGTTTGGTTGGGTTAGGTTGGGTTAGGTTAGGTTGGTTTGGGTTGCTTTAGGTTAGGTTGGGTTGGGTTGGGTTAGGTTGGGTTAGGTTAGGTTAGGTTAGGTTACGTTAGGTTAGGTTAGGTTACGTTAGGTTACGTTAGGTAAGGTTAGGTTACGTTAGGTTAGGTTAGGTTAGGTTAGGCTAGGTTAGGTAAGGTTAGGTTAGGTTTGGTTAGGTTAGGTTGGGTTGGGTTGGGTTAGGGTATGTTAGGTTAGGTTAGGTTGGGTTAGGTTAGGTTGGGTTAGGTTAGGTTAGGTTGGGTTGGGTTAGGTTAGGTTAGGTTAGGTTGGGTTGGGTTGTGTTAGGTTAGGGTAGGTTAGTTTAGGTTAGGTTGGGTTGGGTTGGGTTAGGTTAGGTTACGTCAGGTTAGGTTAGGTTAGGTTGGGTTGGGTTGGGTTGTGTTGGGTTAGGTTAGGTTAGGTTAGGTTAGGTTAAGTTAGGTTAGGTTAAGTTAGGTTAAGTTAGATTAGGTAAGGTTAGGTTAGGTTAGGTTAGGTTAGGTTAGGTTAGGTTAAGATATGAACCATCGTAAAACCGCAATAAACAATGTCACTTAGTGAGATGGAGTGTTTTTCACCATTAGAAGTCGGGAACTGCGATATCTAATGTGAAAGCGCTTGATACCGTCGTAATGTTGTAGAAAGCAATGTAAAGTAGCGAGTAAAACGTTTTCTAATGATAGAAGTGCGAAGGTTATGTTAGGTTGAGTTATGTTAGTTTAAGCTAGGTAGCGTCGTGAAACCACCAAAAACGACGTCATTATAACGAGATAGTGTTGTTTTATTGCATATACGAAACTGCAATAGGTGAAATGTTGTGAAAGCACACAAAACGGCATGAACAAGCCAGGTACTGCGTGTTGTACCGTTACAAGTGCGAAACTGCTATATTGTGATATTCTCGTTAAAGCACATGCAAGCATCGTGAAACCTTAAAGAACAATGTCATTTAGCGAGATACAGCGTTCTGTACTGTAATAAGTTGGTAAAAAACTGTGAGGTCATGCAAATATCGTAATTGTGAACGAAACAGTGTAATTGAGCGTTTTGAGATACAAGTGCGAATGTTAGGTTAGGTTAAGATATGAACCGTCGTAAAACCGCATTAAACAATGTCACTTAGTGAGATGCAGTGTTTTTCACCATTACAAGTCAGGAACTGCGATATCTAATGTGAAAGCGCTTGTAACCGTCGTTAGGTTAGGTTAGGTTAGGTTGGTTTGGGTTGGATTAGGTTAGGTTGGGTTGGGTTGGGTCGTTGGGTTAGGTTGGGTTAGGTTAGGTTAGGTTACGTTACGTTAGGTTAGGTTAGGTTATGTTACGTTAGGTTAGGTAAGGTTAGGTTAGGTTAGGTTAGGTTAGGTTTGGTTAGGTTAGGTTAGGTTGGGTTGGGTTAGGTTAGGTTAGGTTAGGTTAGGTTAGGTTGGGTTAGGTTAGGTTAGGTTAGGTTAGGTTAAGTTAGGTTAGGTTAGTTTAGGTTAGGTTGTGTTGGGTTGGGTTAGGTTAGGTTAGGTCAGGTTAGGTTAGGTTAGGTTGGGTTGGGTTGGGTGTGGTTAGGTTAGGTTAGGTTAGGTTAGGTTGGGTTGGGTTGGGTTGTGTTGGGTTAGGTTAGGTTAGGTTAGGTTAGGTTAAGTTAGGTTAGGTAAGGTTAGGTTAGGTTAGGTTAGGTTAAGATATGGACCGTCGTAAAACCGCAATAAACAATGTCACTTAGTGAGATGCAGTGTTTTTCACCATTAGAAGTCGGGAACTGCGATATCTAATGTGAAAGCACTTGATACCGTCGTAATGTTGTAGAAAGCAATGTAAAGTACCGAGTAAAACGTTTTCTAACGATAGAAGTGCGAAGGTTATGTTAGGTTGAGTTATGTTAGTTTAAGGTTTGTAGCGTCGTGAAACCACCAAAAACGACGTCATCTAACGAGATAGTGTTGTTTTATTGCGAGTACAAAACTGCGATAGCTGAAATGTGAAAGCACACAAAACGGCATGAACAAGCCAAATACTGCGTGTTGTACCGTTACAAGTGCGAAACTGCTATATTGTGATATTCTCGTTAAAGCGCATGCAAGCATCGTGAAACCTTAAACAACGATGTCATTTAGCGAGATACAGCGTTCTGTACTGCAATAAGTTGGTGAAAAACTGTGAGGTTATGCAAATATCGTATTTGTGAACGAAACAGTGTAATAGAGCGCTTTTAGATACAAATGCGATGTTAGGTTATGTTAAGATATGAACCGTCGTAAAACCGCATTAAACAATGTCACTTAGTGAGATGCAGTGTTTTTCACCATTACAAGTCGGGAACTGCGATATCTTATGTTAAATCGCATGAAACCGTCGAATTGTTGTAGAAAGCAATGTAAAGTAGCGAGTAAAACGTTTTCTAACGATAGAAGTGCGAAGGTTATGTTAGGTTGAGTTAGTTTAAGCTAGGTAGCGTCGTGAAACCACCAAAAACGACGTCATCTTATGAGATAGTGGTGTTTTATTGCGACTACGAAACTGCAATAGGTCAAATATTGTGAAAGGACACAAAACGGCATGCACTAGCCAGGTACTGCGTGTTGTACCGTTACAAGTGCGAAACTGCTATATTGTGATATTCTCGTTAAAGCACATGCAAGCATCGTGAAACCTTAAAGAACAATGTCATTTAGCGAGATACAGCGTTCTGTACTGCAATGGGTTGGTGAAAAACTGTGAGGTTATGCAAATATCGTATTTGTGCAAGAAACAGTGTAATAGAGCGTTTTCAATATACAAGTGCGATGTTAGGTTATGTTAAGATATGAACCGTCGTAAAACCGTTAAACAATGTCACTTAGTGAGATGCAGTATTTTTCACCATTACAAGTTGGGAACTGCGATATCTAATGTGAAAGCGCTTGCAACCGTCGTTAGGTTAGGTTACGTTAGGTTAGGTTGGTTTGGGTTGGATTAGGTTAGGTTGGGTTGGGTTGGGTTAGGTTGGGTTAGGTTAGGTTAGGTTAGGTTACGTTACGTTAGGTTAGGTTAGGTTACGTTAGGTTAGGTTAGGTTAGGTTACGTTATGTTAGGTTAGGTTAGGATAGGTAAGGTTAGGTTAGGTTAGGTTAGGTTAGGTTTGGTTAGGTTAGGTTGGGTTGGGTTGGGTTGGGTTGGGTTAGGTTAGGTTACGTTAGGTTAGGTTAGGTTGGGTTAGGTTAGGTTGGGTTAAGTTAGGTTAGGTTGGGTTGGGTTAGGTTAGGTTAGGTTAGGTTGGGTTGGGTTGTGTTAGGTTAGGTTAGGTTAGGTTAGGTTGGGTTGGGTTGGGTTAGGTTAGGTTAGGTTAGGTTGGGTTGGGTGTGGTTGGGTTAGGTTAGGTTAGGTTAGGTTAGGTTGGGTTGGGTTGGGTTGGGTTAGGTTAGGTTAGGTTAGGTTAAGTTAGGTTAGGTTAAGTTAGGTTAAGTTAGGTTAGGTAAGGTTAGGTTAGGTTAGGTTAGGTTAGGTTAAGATATGAACCATCGTAAAACCGCAATAAACAATGTCACTTAGTGAGATGCAGTGTTTTTCACCATTAGAAGTCGGGAACTGCGATATCTAATGTGAAAGCACTTGATACCGTCGTAATGTTGTAGAAAGCAATGTAAAGTACCGAGTAAAACGTTTTCTAACGATAGAAGTGCGAAGGTTATGTTAGGTTGAGTTATGTTAGTTTAAGCTAGGTAGCGTCGTGAAACCACCAAAAACGACGTCATTTTATGAGATAGTGGTGTTTTATTGCGACTACGAAACTGCAATAGGTCAAATATTGTGAAAGGACACAAAACGGCATGCACTAGCCAGGTACTGCGTGTTGTACCGTTACAAGTGCGAAACTGCTATATTGTGATATTCTCGTTGAAGAACATGCAAGCATCGTGAAACCTTAAAGAACAATGTCATTTAGCGAGATACAGCGTTCTGTACTGCAATAGGTTGGTGAAAAACTGTGAGGTTATGCAAATATCGTATTTGTGCACGAAACAGTGTAATAGACGCTTTCAATATACAAGTGCGATGTTAGGTTATGTTAAGATATGAACCGTCGTAAAACCGTTAAACAATGTCACTTAGTGAGATGCAGTATTTTTCACCATTACAAGTTGGGAACTGCGATATCTAATGTGAAAGCGCTTGCAACCGTCGTTAGGTTAGGTTAGGTTAGGTTAGGTTGGTTTGGGTTGGATTAGGTTAGGTTGGGTTGGGTTGGGTTGGGTTGGGTTGGGTTAGGTTAGGTTGGGTTAGGTTAGGTTAGGTTAGGTTACGTTACGTTAGGTTAGGAAGGTTAGGTTAGGTTAGGTTAGGTTAGGTTTGGTTAGGTTAGGTTAGGTTGAGTTGGGTTAGGTTAGGTTAGGTTAGGTTAGGTTGGGTTAGGTTAGGTTGGGTTAGGTTAGGTTAAGTTAGGTTAGGTTAGTTTAGGTTAGGTTGGGTTGGGTTGGGTTAGGTTAGGTTAGGTCAGGTTAGGTTAGGTTAGGTTGGGTTGGGTTGGGTGTGGTTGGGTTAGGTTAGGTTAGGTTAGGTTAGGTTGGGTTGGGTTGGGTTGTGTTGGGTTAGGTTAGGTTAGGTTAGGTTAGGTTAAGTTAGGTTAGGTTAAGTTAGGTTAGGTAAGGTTAGGTTAGGTTAGGTTAGGTCAAGATATGGACCGTCGTAAAACCGCAATAAACAATGTCACTTAGTGAGATGCAGTGTTTTTCACCATTAGAAGTCGGGAACTGCGATATATAATGTGAAAGCACTTGATACCGTCGTAATGTTGTAGAAAGCAATGTAAAGTACCGAGTAAAACGTTTTCTAACGATAGAAGTGCGAAGGTTATGTTAGGTTGAGTTATATTAGTTTAAGCTAGGTAGCGTCGTGAAACCACCAAAAACGACGTCATCTAACGAGATAGTGTTGTTTTATTGCGAGTACAAAAATGCGATAGCTGAAATGTTGTGAAAGCACACAAAACGGCATGAACAAGCCAAATACTGCGTGTTGTACCGTTACAAGTGCGAAACTGCTATATTGTGATATTCTCGTTAAAGCGCATGCAAGCATCGTGAAACCTTAAACAACGCTGTCATTTAGCGAGATACAGCGTTCTGTACTGCAATAAGTTGGTGAAAAACTGTGAGGTTATGTAAATATCGTATTTGTGAACGAAACAGTATAATAGAGCGCTTTTAGATACAAATGCGATGTTAGGTTAAGATATGAACCGTCGTAAAACCGCATTAAACAATGTCACTTAGTGAGATGCAGTGTTTTTCACCATTACAAGTCGGGAACAGCGATATCTAATGTGAAAGCGCTTGCAACTGTCGTTAGGTTAGGTTAGGTTAGGTTAGGTTGGTTTGGGTTGGATTAGGTTAGGTTGGGTTGGGTTGGGTTGGGTTTGGTTGGGTTAGGTTAGGTTGGTTTGGGTTGCTTTAGGTTAGGTTGGGTTGGGTTGGGTTGGGTTACGTTGGGTTAGGTTAGGTTAGGTTAGGTTACGTAAGGTTAGGTTAGGTTACGTTAGGTTACGTTAGGTAAGGTTAGGTTACGTTAGGTTAGGTTAGGTTAGGCTAGGTTAGGTAAGGTTAGGTTAGGTTAGGTTTGGTTAGGTTAGGTTGGGTTGGGTTGGGTTAGGGTATGTTAGTTTAGGTTAGGTTGGGTTAGGTTAGGTTGGGTTAGGTTAGGTTAGGTTGGGTTGGGTTAGGTTAGGTTAGGTGAGGTTAGGTTGGGTTGGGTTGTGTTAGGTTAGGTTAGGTTAGTTTAGGTTAGGTTGGGTTGGGTTGGGTTAGGTTAGGTTACGTCAGGTTAGGTTAGGTTAGGTTGGGTTGGGTTGGGTGTGGTTGGGTTAGGTTAGGTTAGGTTGGGTAGGGTTAGGTTGGGTTGGGTTGGGTTGGGTTAGATTAGGTTAGGTTAGGTAATTTTAGGTTAGTTTAGGTTAGGTTGGGTTGGGTTGGGTTAGGTTAGGTTAAGTTAGGTTAGGTTGGGTTAGGCTGGGTTGGGTTGTGTTAGGTTAGGTTAGGTTAGGTTAGTATAGGTTAGGTTGGGTTGGGTTGGCTTGGTTAGGTTAGGTCAGGTTAGGTTAGGGTAGGTTGGGTTGGGTTGGGTGGGGTTGGGTTAGGTTAGGTTAGGTTAGGTTGGGTTGGGTTGGGTTGGGTTGTGTTGGGTTAGGTTAGGTTAGGTTAGGTTAGGTTAAGTTAGGTTAGGTTAAGTTAGGTTAAGTTAGATTAGGTAAGGTTAGGTTAGGTTAGGTGAGGTTAGGTTAGGTTAGGTTAAGATATGAACCGTCGTGAAACCGCAATAAACAATGTCACTTAGTGAGATGCAGTGTTTTTCACCATTAGAAGTCGGGAACTGCGATATCTAATGTGAAAGCGCTTGATACCGTCGTAATGTTGTAGAAAGCAATGTAAAGTAGCGAGTAAAACGTTTTCTAATGATAGAAGTGCGAAGGTTATGTTAGGTTGAGTTATGTTAGTTTAAGCTAGGTAGCGTCGTGAAACCACCAAAAACGACGTCATTATAACGAGATAGTGTTGTTTTATTGCATATACGAAACTGCAATAGGTGAAATGTTGTGAAAGCACACAAAACGGCATGAACAAGCCAGGTACTGCGTGTTGTACCGTTACAAGTGCGAAACTGCTATATTGTGATATTCTCGTTAAAGCACATGCAAGCATCGTGAAACCTTAAAGAACAATGTCATTTAGCGAGATACAGCGTTCTGTACTGTAATAAGTTGGTAAAAAACTGTGAGGTCATGCAAATATCGTAATTGTGAACGAAACAGTGTAATTGAGCGTTTTGAGATACAAGTGCGAATGTTAGGTTAGGTTAAGATATGAACCGTCGTAAAACCGCATTAAACAATGTCACTTAGTGAGATGCAGTGTTTTTCACCATTACAAGTCGGGAACTGCGATATCTTATGTTAAATCGCATGAAACCGTCGAATTGTTGTAGAAAGCGATGTAAAGTAGCGAGTAAAACGTTTTCTAACGATAGAAGTGCGAAGGTTATGTTAGGTTGAGTTAGTTTAAGCTAGGTAGCGTCGTGAAACCACCAAAAACGACGTCATCTTATGAGATAGTGGTGTTTTATTGCGACTACGAAACTGCAATAGGTCAAATATTGTGAAAGGACACAAAACGGCATGCACTAGCCAGGTACTGCGTGTTGTACCGTTACAAGTGCGAAACTGCTATATTGTGATATTCTCGTTAAAGCACATGCAAGCATCGTGAAACCTTAAAGAACAATGTCATTTAGCGAGATACAGCGTTCTGTACTGCAATAAGTTGGTGAAAAACTGTGAGGTTATGCAAATATCGTATTTGTGCACGAAACAGTGTAATAGAGCGTTTTCAATATACAAGTGCGATGTTAGGTTATGTTAAGATATGAACCGTCGTAAAACCGTTAAACAATGTCACTTAGTGAGATGCAGTATTTTTCACCATTACAAGTTGGGAACTGCGATATCTAATGTGAAAGCGCTTGCAACCGTCGTTAGGTTAGGTTAGGTTGGGTTAGGTTAGGTTGGGTTAAGTTAGGTTAGGTTGGGTTGGGTTAGGTTAGGTTAGGTTAGGTTAGGTCTGGTTGGGTTGTGTTAGGTTAGGTTAGGTTAGGTTAGTTTAGGTTAGGTTGGGTTGGGTTGGGTTGGGTTAGTTTAGGTTAGGTTAGGTCAGGTTAGGTTAGGTTAGGTTGGGTTGGGTTGGGTTGGGTTGGGTTAGGTTAGGTTAGGTTAGGTTAAGTTAGGTTGTTAGGTTAGGTAAGGTTAGGTTAGGTTAGGTTAGGTTAGGTTAAGAACCGTCGTAAAACCGCAATAAACAATGTCACTTAGTGAGAAGCAGTGTTTTTCACCATTAGAAGTCGGGAACTGCGATATCTAATGTGAAAGCGCTTGATGCCGTCGTAATGTTGTAGAAAGCAATGTAAAGTACCGAGTAAAACGTTTTCTAATGATAGAAGTGCGAAGGTTATGTTAGGTTGAGTTATGTTAGTTTAAGCTAGGTAGCGTCGTGAAACCACCAAAAACGACGTCATCTAACGAGATAGTGTTGTTTTATTGCATATACGAAACTGCAATAGGTGAAATTTGAAAGCACACAAAACGGCATGAACAAGCCAGGTACTGCGTGTTGTACCGTTACAAGTGCGAAACTGCTATATTGTGATATTCTCGTTAAAGCGCATGCAAGCATCGTGAAACCATAAAGAACGATGTCATTTAGCGAGATACAGCGTTCTGTACTGCAATAAGTTGCTGAAAAACTGTGAGGTTATGCAAATATCGTAATTGTGAACGAAACAGTGTAATAGAGCGTTTTTAAATACAAGTGCGAATGTTAGGTTAGGTTAAGATATGAACCGTCGTAAAACCGCATTAAACAATGTCACTTAGTGAGATGCAGTGTTTTTCACCATTACAAGTCGGGAACTGCGATATCTAATGTGAAAGCGCTTGCAACCGTCGTTAGGTTAGGTTAGGTTATGTTAGGTTAGGTTAGGTTATGTTAGGTTAGGTTAGGTTAGGTAAGGTTAGGTTAGGTTAGGTTAGGTTAGGTTTGGTTAGGTTAGGTTAGGTTAGGTTGGGTTGGGTTTGGTTGGGTTGGGTTAGGTTAGGTTATGTTAGGTTAGGTTAGGTTGGGTTAGGTTGGGTTGGGTTAAGTTAGCTTAGGTTGGGTTGGGTTAGGTTAGGTTAGGTTAGGTTAGGTCTGGTTGGGTTGTGTTAGGTTAGGTTAGGTTAGGTTAGTTTAGGTTAGGTTGGGTTGGGTTGGGTTAGGTTAGGTTAGGTTGGGTTGGGTTGGGTTGAGTTGGGTTGGGTTAGGTTAGGTTAGGTTAGGTTAGGTTAAGTTAGGTTGTTAGGTTAGGTAAGGTTAGGTTAGGTTAGGTTAGGTTAGGTTAAGAACCGTCGTAAAACCGCAATAAACAATGTCACTTAGTGAGATGCAGTGTTTTTCACCATTAGAAGTCGGGAACTGCGATATCTAATGTGAAAGCACTTGATACCGTCGTAATGTTGTAGAAAGCAATGTAAAGTACCGAGTAAAACGTTTTCTAACGATAGAAGTGCGAAGGTTATGTTAGGTTGAGTTATGTTAGTTTAAGCTAGGTAGCGTCGTGAAACCACCAAAAACGACGTCATCTAACGAGATAGTGTTGTTTTATTGCGAGTACAAAACTGCGATAGCTGAAATGTTGTGAAAGCACACAAAACGGCATGAACAAGCCAAATACTGCGTGTTGTACCGTTACAAGTGCGAAACTGCTATATTGTGATATTCTCGTTAAAGCGCATGCAAGCATCGTGAAACCTTAAAGAACGATGTCCTTTAGCGAGATACAGCGTTCTGTACTGCAATAAGTTGCTGAAAAACTGTGAGGTTATGCAAATATCGTAATTGTGAACGAAACAGTGTAATAGAGCGTTTTTAAATACAAGTGCGAAAGTTAGGTTAAGATATGAACCGTCGTAAAACCGCATTAAACAATGTCACTTAGTGAGATGCAGTGTTTTTCACCATTGCAAGTCGGGAACTGCGATATCTAATGTGAAAGCGCTTGCAACCGTCGTTAGGTTAGGTTAGGTTAGGTTAGGTTACGTTAGGTTAGGTTAGGTTAGGTTAGGTAAGGTTAGGTTAGGTTAAGTTAGGTTAGGTTTGGTTAGGTTAGGTTAGGTTAGGTTGGGTTGGGTTGGGTTGGGTTAGGTTAGGTTATGTTAGGTTAGGTTAGGTTGGGTTAGGTTAGGTTGGGTTAAGTTAGGTTGGGTTGGGTTAGGTTAGGTTACGTTAGGTTAGGTCTGGTTGGGTTGTGTTAGGTTAGGTTAGGTTAGGTTAGTTTAGGTTACGTTGGGTTGGGTTGGGTTAGTTTAGGTTAGGTTAGGTCAGGTTAGGTTAGGTTAGGTTGGGTTGGGTTGGGTTGGGTTGGGTTAGGTTAGGTTAGGTTAGGTTAAGTTAAGTTAGGTTGTTAGGTTAGGTAAAGTTAGGTTAGGTTAGGTTAGGTTACGTTAAGAACCGTCGTAAAACCGCAATAAACAATGTCACTTAGTGAGATGCAGTGTTTTTCACCATTAGAAGTCGGGAACTGCGATATCTAATGTGAAAGCGCTTGATACCGTCGTAATGTTGTTGAAAGCAATGTAAAGTACCGAGTAAAACGTTTTCTAATGATAGAAGTGGGAAGGTTATGTTAGGTTGAGTTATGTTAGTTTAAGCTAGGTAGCGTCGTGAAACCACCAAAAACGACGTCATCTAACGAGATAGTGTTGTTGTATTGCAAGTACGAAACTGCGATAGGTGAAATGTTGTGAAAGCACACAAAATGGTATGAACAAGCCAAATACTGCGTGTTGTACAGTTACAAGTGCGAAACTGCTATGTTGTGATATTCTCGTTAAAGCGCATGCAAGCATTGTGAAACCTTAAAAAATGATGTCATTTAGCGAGATACAGCGTTCTGTAAGTTGGTGAAAAACTGTGAGGTTATGCAAATATCGTAATTGTGAACGAAACATTGTAATAGAGCGTTTTTAAATACAAGTGCGAATGTTAGGTTAGGTCAAGATATGAACCGTCGTAAAACCGCAATAAACAATGTCACTTATTGAGATGCAGTGTTTTTTACCATTACAAGTCGGGAACTGCGATATGTTAAATCGCATGAACCGTCGTAATGTTGTAGCAAGCATTGTAAAGTAGCGAGTAAAACGTTTTCTAACGATAGAAGTGCGAAGGTTATGTTAGGTTGAGTTAGTTTAAGCTAGGTAGCGTCGTGAAACCACCAAAAATGACGTCATCTAACGAGATAGTGTTGTTTTATTGTGACTACGAAACTGCGTTAGGTGAAATATTGTGAAAGGACACAAAACGGCATGAACTAGCCAGGTACTGCGTGTTGTATCGTTACAAGTGCGAAACTGCTATATTGTGATATTCTCGTTAAAGCGCATGCAAGCATCGTGAAACCTTAAAGAACGATGTCATTTAGCGAGATACAGCGTTCTGTACTGCAATAAATTGCTGAAAAACTGTGAGGTTATGCAATTATCGTAATTGTGAACGAAACAGTGTAATAGAGCGTTTTAGATGCAAGTGCGAATGTTAGGTTAGGTTAAGATATGAACCGTCGTAAAACCGCATTAAACAATGTCACTTAGTGAGATGCAGTGTTTTTCACCATTACAAGTCAGGAACTGCGATATCTAATGTGAAAGCGCTTGTAACCGTCGTTAGGTTAGGTTAAGTTAGGTTAGGTTGGTTTGGGTTGGATTAGGTTAGGTTGGGTTGGGTTGGGTTGGGTTGGGTTAGGTTGGGTTAGGTTAGGTTAGGTTAGGTTACGTTACGTTAGGTTAGGTTAGGTTATGTTACGTTAGGTTAGGTAAGGTTAGGTTAGGTTAGGTTAGGTTAGGTTTGGTTAGGTTAGGTTAGGTTGGGTTGGGTTAGGTTAGGTTAGGTTAGGTTAGGTTAGGTTGGGTTAGGTTAGGTTAGGTTAGGTTAAGTTAGGTTAGGTTAGGTTAGGTTGGGTTGGGTTGGGTTAGGTTAGGTTAGGTAAGGTTAGGTTAGGTTAGGTTGGGTTGGGTTGGGTGTGGTTGGGTTAGGTTAGGTTCGGTTAGGTTAGGTTGGGTTGGGTTGGGTTGTGTTGGGTTAGGTTAGGTTAGGTTAGGTTAAGTTAAGTTAGGTTAGGTTAAGTTAGGTTAAGTTAGGTTAGGTTAGGTTAGGTCAAGATATGGACCGTCGTAAAACCGCAATAAACAATGTCACTTAGTGAGATGCAGTGTTTTTCACCATTAGAAGTCGGGAACTGCGATATCTAATGTGAAAGCACTTGATACCGTCGTAATGTTGTAGAAAGCAATGTAAAGTACCGAGTAAAACGTTTTCTAACGATAGAAGTGCGAAGGTTATGTTAGGTTGAGTTATGTTAGTTTAAGCTAGGTAGCGTCGTGAAACCACCAAAAACGACGTCATCTAACGAGATAGTGTTGTTTCATTGCGAGTACAAAACTGCGATAGCTGAAATGTTGTGAAAGCACACAAAACGGCATGAACAAGCCAAATACTGCGTGTTGTACCGTTACAAGTGCGAAACTGCTATATTATGATATTCTCGTTAAAGCGCATGCAAGCATCGTGAAACCTTAAACAACGCTGTCATTTAGCGAGATACAGCGTTCTGTACTGCAATAAGTTGGTGAAAAACTGTGAGGTTATGCAAATATCGTATTTGTGAACGAAACAGTGTAATAGAGCGCTTTTAGATACAAATGCGATGTTAGGTTATGTTAAGATATGAACCGTCGTAAAACCGCATTAAACAATGACACTTATTGAGATGCAGTGTTTTTCACCATTACAAGTCGGGAACTGCGATATCTAATGTGAAAGCGCTTGCAACCGTCGTTAGGTTAGGTTAGGTTAGGTTAGGTTGGTTTGGGTTGGATTAGGTTAGGTTGGGTTGGGTTGGGTTAGATTAGGTTAGGTTAGGTAATTTTAGGTTAGTTTAGGTTAGGTTGGGTTGGCTTGGGTTAGGTTAGGTTAGGTTAGGTTAGGTTGGGTTAGGCTGGGTTGGGTTGTGTTAGGTTAGGTTAGGTTAGGTTAGGTTAGTTTAGGTTAGGTTGGGTTGGGTTGGCTTGGTTAGGTTAGGTCAGGTTAGGTTAGGTTAGGTTGGGTTGGGTTGGGTGGGGTTGGGTTAGGTTAGGTTAGGTTAGGTTGGGTTGGGTTGGGTTGGGTTGTGTTGGGTTAGGTTAGGTTAGGTTAGATTAGGTTAAGTTAGGTTAGGTTAAGTTAGGTTAAGTTAGATTAGGTAAGGTTATGTTAGGTTAGGTGAGGTTAGGTTAGGTTAGGTTAAGATATGAACCGTCGTGAAACCGCAATAAACAATGTCACTTAGTGAGATGCAGTGTTTTTCACCATTAGAAGTCGGGAACTGCGATATCTAATGTGAAAGCGCTTGATACCGTCGTAATGTTGTAGAAAGCAATGTAAAGTAGCGAGTAAAACGTTTTCTAATGATAGA
Organism: Rhipicephalus microplus; assembly: GCF_043290135.1. NCBI lineage: Eukaryota > Metazoa > Arthropoda > Arachnida > Ixodida > Ixodidae > Rhipicephalus > Rhipicephalus microplus. The sequence continues at coordinate 54,211 of NW_027464703.1, read as the reverse complement.
AGTGCGAAGGTTATGTTAGGTTGAGTTAAGTTAGATTAAGCTAGGTAGCGTCGTGAAACCACCAAAAACGACGTCATTATAACGAGATAGTGTTGTTTTATTGCATATACGAAACTGCAATAGGTGAAATGTTGTGAAAGCACACAAAACGGCATGAACAAGCCAGGTACTGCGTGTTGTACCGTTACAAGTGCGAAACTGCTATATTGTGATATTCTCGTTAAAGCACATGCAAGCATCGTGAAACCTTAAAGAACAATGTCATTTAGTGAGATACAGCGTTCTGTACTGTAATAAGTTGGTAAAAAACTGTGAGGTCATGCAAATATCGTAATTGTGAACGAAACAGTGTAATTGAGCGTTTTGAGATACAAGTGCGAATGTTGGGTTAGGTTAAGATATGAACCATCGTAAAACCGCATTAAACTATGTCACTTAGTGAGATGCAGTGTTTTTCACCATTACAAGTCGGGAACTCCGATATCTTATGTTAAATCGCATGAAACCGTCGAATTGTTGTAGAAAGCGATGTAAAGTAGCGAGTAAAACGTTTTCTAATGATAGAAGTGCGAAGGTTATGTTAGGTTGAGTTAGTTTAAGCTAGGTAGCGTCGTGAAACCACCAAAAACGACGTCAACTTATGAGATAGTGGTGTTTTATTGCGACTACGAAACTGCAATAGGTCAAATATTGTGAAAGGACACAAAACGGCATGCACTAGCCAGGTACTGCGTGTTGTACCGTTACAAGTGCGAAACTGCTATATTGTGATATTCTCGTTAAAGCACATGCAAGCATCGTGAAACCTTAAAGAACAATGTCATTTAGCGAGATACAGCGTTCTGTACTGCAATAAGTTGGTGAAAAACTGTGAGGTTATGCAAATATCGTATTTGTGCACGAAACAGTGTAATAGAGCGTTTTCAATATACAAGTGCGATGTTAGGTTATGTTAAGATATGAACCGTCGTAAAACCGTTAAACAATGTCACTTAGTGAGATGCAGTATTTTTCACCATTACAAGTTGGGAACTGCGATATCTAATGTGAAAGCGCTTGCAACCGTCGTTAGGTTAGCTTACCTTAGGTTAGGTTGGTTTGGGTTGGATTAGGTTAGGTTGGGTTGGGTTGGGTTAGGTTGGGTTAGGTTAGGTTAGGTTACGTTACGTTAGGTTAGGTTAGGTTACGTTAGGTTAGGTTTGGTTAGGTTACGTTAGGTTAGGTTAGGTTAGGTTAGGTAAGGTAAGGTTAGGTTAGGTTAGGTTAGGTTTGGTTAAGTTAGGTTAGGTTGGGTTGGGTTGGGTTGGGTTGGGTTGGGTTGGGTTATGTTAGGTTAGGTTAGGTTGGGTTAGGTTAGGTTGGGTTAAGTTAGGTTAAGTTGGGTTGGGTTAGGTTAGGTTAGGTTAGGTTGGGTTGGGTTGTGTTAGGTTAGGTTAGGTTAGGTTAGGTTGGGTTGGGTTGGGTTAGGTTAGGTTAGGTTGGGTTGGGTTGGGTGTGGTTGGGTTAGGTTAGATTAGGTTAGGTTGGGTTGGGTTGGGTTGGGTTAGGTTAGGTTAGGTTAGGTTAAGTTAGGTTAGGTTAAGTTAGGTTAAGTTAGGTTAGGTAAGGTTAGGTTAGGTTAGGTTAGGTTAAGATATGAACCATCGTAAAACCGCAATAAACAATGTCACTTAGTGAGATGCAGTGTTTTTCACCATTAGAAGCCGGGAACGGCGATATCTAATGTGAAAGCGCTTGATACCGTCGTAATGTTGTAGAAAGCAATGTAAAGTACCGAGTAAAACGTTTTCTAATGATAGAAGTGCGAAGGTTATGTTAGGTTGAGTTATGTTAGTTTAAGCTAGGTAGCGTCGTGAAACCACCAAAAACGACGTCATTATAACGAGATAGTGTTGTTTTATTGCATATACGAAACTGCGATAGGTGAAATGTTGTGAAAGCACACAAAACGGCATGAACAAGCCAGGTACTGCGTGTTGTACCGTTACAAGTGCGAAACTGCTATATTGTGATATTCTCGTTAAAGCACATGCAAGCATCGTGAAACCTTAAAGAACAATGTCATTTAGCGAGATACAGCGTTCTGTACTGTAATAAGTTGGTAAAAAACTGTGAGGTCATGCAAATATCGTAATTGTGAACGAAACAGTGTAATTGAGCGTTTTGAGATACAAGTGCGAATGTTAGGTTAGGTTAAGATATTGACGCGTGTCTACATGTGGACGATAACGATGATGGGGCATTTAGTGGGCACGAGGTAGTGGGCTTCTAGCTTCTCTCGAGGCTGAAGAAGACGATCTTGTGACTGAGCTGTTCAGGACACGCTGCCTTTCGTCGTCCCAAGGTGTATCTGTGTTTTATTCGCGTTGCACCGCGACACTGGTGGAGGCGCTGGGCCGCAACCCTGTCTGATGCTCCACACGCCCGCTGGGAGCCGCTCATCGAGTCCAAACGCACTGTCACCTGTAGAAACACCGGTACATCGCTCCAGTCGACGGTTGCGAGGCCTCGCGCCAGAGCTGACTCACTCGCCGGAACCTGCTAGGCACCGCACAGCTCAACCAATGGCCAACGCAAGCTCGCAACAGGTGCCCCAAGGCAGCTTTCCGACGCACCCATCTCAGGTGACCCTTTTTCAACCCCTCGTTCCCGATCGCTTTAGTGGCGGTGCCCATGAAGACGTTCACGACTGGCTTGACCACTATGAGCGTGTTGCCAAGGTAAATCATTGGTCGGAACAGGAAAAGCTTTGGCGCGCCTATTTCTACCTTGACGACGGTGCTCGTACTTGGTATGAGAATAGAGAAGGCAATCTGTCAGCTTGGCCCGACTTTCGAGAGAAGTTCGTCGATACCTTCGCCAATATCGATAGAAGGGACCGCGCGCAGCAGTTATTGGAGCTACGGGTTCAAAAACCCAACGAAACCGTTGCAATGTTTGCCGAGGACATGACTCGTCTCTTTCAACGAGCTAACCCGCACATGACCGAAGATAAAAAGTTGAGTTACCTCATGCGCGGTGTCAAGGAGCAGCTTTTTGCCGGGCTACTGCGCAACCCTCCGACTACCGTCGTTGACTTCATTAAGGAGGCTACGGCTATCGAGCGGGCCCTTCATCAACGCTGCAGGCAATATGACCGCATGTCCTGCAATGTCCCAATCAATGCTACCGCCATGACGTCTGAGAGTCAGAGCTGTTTGCGAGACTTGATTAGGGAGATAGTTCGCGAGGAACTGCAGAAGTTGCGGAATCCTGTTGCTGAAAATCCCATCGCATCGATCGCTGAAGTCGTACGCGATGAAATCCACCAAGCGTTGTCTACGGCTAGTCCTGATGCTCAGCAGCGTCCTATGAGCTACGCTGCCGCTCTCCGACGTCCACCACCCGCTATGCCGACGCTGTACCACCAGGTGCCGATGGCCCCTTCGTATCCGCCGCAAGAGCAGACACTACATCAAACACCTACGCTACAGCCCCACAACCAGCCATCCACAGCCACCCCATGGGCATCGACGCGTCCACCGACCCGGAAAACAGATGCATGGCGCACCGTAGACAGGCGTCCACTATGCTTTCACTGCGGAGGTGCAGGACATATTGCCCGTCATTGCTGGCATCGAGGTGATTCATTCCGTCCTCAACGACCTTGGTTTGACGGTCGACGTGCCAACGACGAATACACTCCGCGCCGTGACGACACCTCTTTCTATGGAGCCCGTTATCACTTTGAGGACGGCTCTACCACTGCAGAGAAGGCAATGCCTGCTCAGCCTCCTGGTCCGAGACGTCAGTCCCGCTCTCCGTCCCCCGCGCGTTCGCCTTTGTCGCACCACCGCACCTATGCGAACCTTAATACAAGAAGGTCACCTAGCCCGCGCCGGGGAAACTGAGAGCGGCGACCTCCGGGGGCAAGGTTGCAGGCCATAAAGATAACGACAAGAATCCCCCACAGCACGACGCCATACAGCCGATAAGCCGTGAAAACGATGAAATTGTGACTGCTGACCTTAGTGTTCTTCTCGACGGCCAGAAAGTGACAGCTTTAGTCGACACTGGTGCCGACTTCTCCATTATCAGTCAGGACCTCGCTGACAGCCTCAGAAAAGTGAAGACGCCGTGGACGGGCCCTCATATAAGAACAGCAGGAGGCCAGTTATTGATGCCCTCGGGAAGATGTACCGCAAGAATTGACATCGGAGGTTCTCCTTTCACGGCGTCGTTCGTCGTTATCGCCGCATGCTGCAGAGACGTAATTCTCGGCATGGACTTTTTACGGGAATATGGTGCCGTCATCAACATACCAGAGAGCTTGATTACGTTTTGCAACAGTTCGGGCTTACCCGATTCCCCAGAGGCGCGACCAAACCAACTGCGTCTTACTGATGACGATGTGGTTCTCCCTCCGAGGTCATGCACGCTTGTTTCTGTGGCCGCCGCTGCTCAGTTTGACGCCGAAGGAGTTGCGGACCGAATAAGCTCGCTGCTCTTCACCCACGGTATTTCTGTCGCACGAGGTATCGTCAGAGTTGCTGCTGGACGCACGGACTTGCTGCTGACCAATTTTAGTGCTGAGCGCCGGCATCTTCCTAAAGGCACGGCTGTCGCTTACTTCGACGATGTCATAGATGCCGAAGGCTGCTTGGCGGTAGTCGACGAGTCGCTAAATCTTGATTCAGCGCCTGTTCTGGACGTTAGCATTACTTTGCCAAAAGACGACCGACGCAGACTCCTTGAGTTACTGGCCAAATTTCAAGACTGCTTTTCGACAACATCAAGAGTTGGCCGCACGCCTCTAACCAGGCATCGAATAATTACCGAGGAAACGGCAAGACCTATTCACCAGAACCCTTATCGCGTGGCTCCAAAAGAACGTGAAGCGATACAACAGCAGGTAGACAGAATGCTTGAAGATGACGTCATTCAGCCTTCACAGAGCCCCTGGGCGTCGCCTGTAGTCCTCGTTAAGAAAAAGGACGGCAGCCTGCGCTTCTGTGTGGATTACCGGAAGCTAAATCAGGTGACCAAGAAAGACGTATATCCACTACCGCGTATAGACGACTCTCTCGACAGACTTCGACATGCTCGATACTTCTCTTCAATGGACTTGCGGAGTGGATATTGGCAAATCGAGGTGGACCCGAGAGACCGCGAGAAGACCGCTTTTGTGACACCAGATGGGTTATATGAATTTAAGGTCTTGCCATTCGGTTTGTGCTCAGCCCCTGCTACCTTTCAAAGACTCATGGATACCGTGCTTTCTGGGTTGAAGTGGAAAACATGCCTAGTATATCTGGACGACGTCATAGTGTTTTCCGCGACGTTTGACGAGCACCTTGAAAGACTTGAGGTGGTCTTACGAGCCATACAGTCCGCGGGCCTGACGTTGAAGCCTGAGAAGTGCCACTTTTGCTACGAAGAGCTGCGATTTCTTGGTCATGTCGTCAGTCATGCTGGTATTCGTCCCGATCCTGAAAAAATCGCAGCTGTAGAACAGTTCCCTATGCCGACCGATAAAAAGGCTGTCAGACGCTTTCTCGGCCTCTGCGCGTATTATCGACGATTTATCGCGGACTTCGCACGCATAGCATCACCACTAACTCGCCTAACAAGAGAAGACGTCACCTTTGAGTGGAATAACGAAGAGGAAGCTGCTTTTAACGATCTTCGCCAGCGACTACAAACACCCCCAGTCCTTGCCCACTTCGACGAGAGAGCCCCTACGGTGCTTCACACCGATGCTAGCAATGTCGGTCTGGGAGCTGTGCTTGTGCAGCAGCAAGATGGCGCAGAAAGGGTAATCGCTTACGCAAGCAGAACGTTAACACGTGCTGAGGCTAATTACTCCACGACTGAGAAGGAGTGTCTCGCCGTGGTATGGGCGGTTACAAAATTTCGTCCGTATTTATATGGCCGCCCCTTCAAAGTAATTAGCGACCACCACTCACTGTGTTGGTTAACTAATCTTAAAGACCCTACCGGCCGATTAGCGCGTTGGAGTCTCAGGCTGCAGGAATTCGACATGACAGTCGTACATAAGTCAGGGAAGCGACATATGGACACCGACTGTTTGTCCCGTTCACCCATTGAGTCGGCAACCCTACCCGAGGAGGAGGAAACATCATTTCTCGGTGTCCTCGACACGACCACTATTGCGCAGCAACAACGAGACGACGCTGAGTTGCTTGGCTTAATTACCTACTTGGATGGCAGATCTCGGAAGGCGCCAAGAGTTTTCGCAAGAGCGTTGTCATCATTTTGTTTACGTGGCGGAGTACTCTATAAAAGAAATTTTTCGTCGACGGGATCTGCCTATCTGCTCGTCATCCCAGCAGCCCTTCGCACCGAAGTACTGAAAGCATGCCACAACGAGGTTACCTCTGGCCACTTGGGTTACACAAGAACGTTGGCCAGGGTACAGCAAAGGTATTACTGGCCAAGACTAACCACAGCCGTGAAGCACCACGTCCGTACCTGTCTCGACTGCCAGCGACGCAAGTCACCGCCAACTAAACCAGCTGGCCTCCTGCAACCCGTACAGGTCCCAATGACTCCATTCCACCAGATCGGCATGGACATTTTGGGCCCACTCCCTACTTCTACCGCAGGCAACCGATGGGTTATCGTCGCGACGGATTATTTGACCCGTTATGCCGAGACAAAGGCTATCCAGAGAGGTACAGCAGCGGAGGTGGCAAGATTTTTTATCGAGAATATTGTACTGAGGCATGGTGCACCAACCGTCGTAATCACAGACAGAGGAACCGCATTTACAGCAGCTCTTTTGGACCATGTTTTGATGCTGAGTGGAACAACGCATCGTAAAACCACCGCATACCACCCACAAACAAACGGGCTGACAGAGCGTCTAAACAAAACCATTGAAGACATGCTTTCGATGTACGTTGACGTCGAACACAAAAACTGGGATACAATCTTGCCTTACATAACATTTGCATACAACACGGCCAAGCAAGAAACGACCCGCATGACACCTTTCAGCCTCGTTCATGGACGGGAAGTACGAACCATGTTAGATGCAATGTTACCGCACGAAGGCGACGACATCGTCCCGGACGCCGACACGTTTACGGAACGCGCAGAAGAAGCTAGGCAACTTGCACGTTTACGGATCAGCCAGCAGCAAGACTACGATGCAGGCCGCTACAATGCTCACCGCAGAACAGTCGTCTACCAAACTGGCGACAAAGTATGGGTTTGGACGCCCATACGAAAACGAGGACTTTCCGAAAAACTTTTAAGAAGATACTTTGGACCGTACCTAGTTGTGCGACGACTGAGCGATGTCACTTACGAAGTTGTTCCCGACTGTTCGTATAGTACAAGGCGTCGCCAGCACCATCCTGAACTCGTTCACGTAGTCCGCATGAAACCCTACGTCAGCGAGTGATTGCATGATACTTTAATTTAGAAAAAAAAAACTGCATTACAGACTGCGCATCGGGGCGATGCTCTTTGGGAGAGAGGCAAATGACGCGTGTCTACATGTGGACGATAACGATGATGGGGCATTTAGTGGGCACGAGGTAGTGGGCTTCTAGCTTCTCTCGAGGCTGAAGAAGACGATCTTGTGACTGAGCTGTTCAGGACACGCTGCCTTTCGTCGTCCCAAGGTGTATCTGTGTTTTATTCGCGTTGCACCGCGACAATATGAACCGTCGTAAAACCGCATTAAACAATGTCACTTAGTGAGATGCAGTGTTTTTCACCATTACAAGTCGGGAACTGCGATATCTTATGTTAAATCGCATGAAACCGTCGAATTGTTGTAGAAAGCAATGTAAAGTAGCGAGTAAAACGTTTTCTAACGATAGAAGTGCGAAGGTTATGTTAGGTTGAGTTAGTTTAAGCTAGGTAGCGTCGTGAAACCACCAAAAACGACGTCATCTTATGAGATAGTGGTGTTTTATTGCGACTACGAAACTGCAATAGGTCAAATATTGTGAAAGGACACAAAACGGCATGCACTAGCCAGGTACTGCGTGTTGTACTGTTACAAGTGCGAAACTGCTATATTGTGATATTCTCGTTAAAGCACATGCAAGCATCGTGAAACCTTAAAGAACAATGTCATTTAGCGAGATACAGCGCTCTGTACTGCAATAAGTTGGTGAAAAACTGTGAGGTTATGCAAATATCGTATTTGTGCACGAAACAGTGTAATAGAGCGTTTTCAATATACAAGTGCGATGTTAGGTTATGTTAAGATATGAACCGTCGTAAAACCGTTAAACAATGTCACTTAGTGAGATGCAGTATTTTTCACCATTACAAGTTGGGAACTGCGATATCTAATGTGAAAGCGCTTGCAACCGTCGTTAGGTTAGCTTACCTGAGGTTAGGTTGGTTTGGGTTGGATTAGGTTAGGTTGGGTTGGGTTGGGTTAGGTTGGGTTAGGTTAGGTTAGGTTACGTTACGTTAGGTTAGGTTAGGTTACGTTAGGTTAGGTTAGGTTACGTTAGGTTAGGTTAGGTTAGGTTAGGTAAGGTTAGGTTAGGTTAGGTTAGGTTAGGTTTGGTTAGGTTAGGTTAGGTTGGGTTGGGTTGGGTTGGGTTGGGTTAGGTTAGGTTATGTTAGGTTAGGTTAGGTTGGGTTAGGTTAGGTTGGGTTAAGTTAGGTTAAGTTGGGTTGGGTTAGGTTAGGTTAGGTTAGGTTGGGTTGGGTTGGGTTGTGTTAGGTTAGGTTAGGTTAGGTTAGGTTAGGTTGGGTTGGGTTGGGTTAGGTTAGGTTAGGTTAATTTAGGTTAGGTTAAGTTAGGTTAAGTTAGGTTAGGTAAGGTTAGGTTAGGTTAGGTTAAGATATGAACCGTCGTAAAACCGCAATAAACAATGTCACTTAGTGAGATGCAGTGTTTTTCACCATTAGAAGTCGGGAACTGCGATATCTAATGTGAAAGCGCATGAAACCGTCGTAATGTTTTAGAGAGCATTGTAAAGTAGCGAGTAAAACGTTTTCTAACGATAGAAGTGCGAAGGTTATGTTAGGTTGAGGTATGTTAGTTTAAGCTAGGTAGCATCGTGAAACCACCAAAAAGGACGTCATCTAACGAGATTGTGTTGTTTTATTGCGAGTACAAAACTGCGATAGCTGAAATGTTGTGAAAGCACACAAAACGGCATGAACAAGCCAAATACTGCGTGTTGTACCGTTACAAGTGCGAAACTGCTATATTGTGATATTCTCGTTAAAGCGCATGCAAGCATCGTGAAACCTTAAACAACGATGTCATTTAGCGAGATACAGCGTTCTGTACTGCAATAAGTTGGTGAAAAACTGTGAGGTTATGCAAATATCGTATTTGTGAACGAAACAGTGTAATAGAGCGCTTTTAGATACAAATGCGATGTTAGGTTATGTTAAGATATGAACCGTCGTAAAACCGCATTAAACAATGTCACTTAGTGAGATGCAGTGTTTTTCACCATTACAAGTCGGGAACTGCGATATCTAATGTGAAAGCGCTTGCAACCGTCGTTAGGTTAGGTTAGGTTAGGTTAGGTTTGTTTGGGTTGGATTAGGTTAGGTTGGGTTGGGTTGGGTTGGGTTAGGTTGGGTTAGGTTAGGTTGGTTTGGGTTGGATTAGGTTAGGTTGGGTTGGGTTGGGTTGGGTTAGGTTGGGTTAGGTTAGGTTAGGTTAGGTTACGTAGGTTAGGTTAGGTTAGGTTACGTTAGGTTACGTTAGGTAAGGTTAGGTTACGTTAGGTTAGGTTAGGTTAGGCTAGGTTAGGTAAGGTTAGGTTAGGTTAGGTTTGGTTAGGTTAGGTTGGGTTGGGTTGGGTTAGGGTATGTTAGGTTAGGTTAGGTTGGGTTAGGTTAGGTTGGGTTAGGTTAGGTTAGGTTGGGTTGGGTTAGGTTAGGTTAGGTTAGGTTAGGTTGGGTTGGGTTGTGTTAGGTTAGGTTAGGTTAGGTTAGTTTAGGTTAGGTTGGGTTGGGTTGGGTTAGGTTAGGTTACGTCAGGTTAGGTTAGGTTAGGTTGGGTTGGGTTGGGTGTGGTTGGGTTAGGTTAGGTTAGGTTGGGTCGGGTTAGGTTGGGTTGGGTTGGGTTGGGTTAGATTAGGTTAGGTTAGGTAATTTTAGGTTAGTTTAGGTTAGGTTGGGTTGGGTTGGGTTAGGTTAGGTTAGGTCGGGTTAGGTTGGGTTGGGTTGTGTTAGGTTAGGTTAGGTTAGGTTAGTTTAGGTTAGGTTGGGTTGGGTTGGCTTGGTTAGGTTACGTCAGGTTAGGTTAGGTTAGGTTGGGTTGGGTTGGGTGGGGTTGGGTTAGGTTAGGTTAGGTTAGGTTGGGTTGGGTTGGGTTGGGTTGTGTTGGGTTAGGTTAGGTTAGGTTAGGTTAGGTTAAGTTAGGTTAGGTTAAGTTAAGTTAAGTTAGATTAGGTAAGGTTAGGTTAGGTTAGGTGAGGTTAGGTTAGGTTAGGTTAAGATATGAACCGTCGTGAAACCGCAATAAACAATGTCACTTAGTGAGATGCAGTGTTTTTCACCATTAGAAGTCAAGAACTGCGATATCTAATGTGAAAGCGCTTGATACCGTTGTAATGTTGTAGAAAGCAATGTAAAGTAGCGAGTAAAACGTTTTCTAATGATAGAAGTGCGAAGGTTATGTTAGGTTGAGTTATGTTAGTTTAAGCTAGGTAGCGTCGTGAAACCACCAAAAACGACGTCATTATAACGAGATAGTGTTGTTTTATTGCATATACGAAACTGCAATAGGTGAAATGTTGTGAAAGCACACAAAACGGCATGAACAAGCCAGGTACTGCGTGTTGTACCGTTACAAGTGCGAAACTGCTATATTGTGATATTCTCGTTAAAGCACATGCAAGCATCGTGAAACCTTAAAGAACAATGTCATTTAGCGAGATACAGCGTTCTGTACTGTAATAAGTTGGTAAAAAACTGTGAGGTCATGCAAATATCGTAATTGTGAACGAAACAGTGTAATTGAGCGTTTTGAGATACAAGTGCGAATGTTAGGTTAGGTTAAGATATGAACCGTCGTAAAACCGCATTAAACAATGTCACTTAGTGAGATGCAGTGTTTTTCACCATTACAAGTCGGGAACTGCGATATCTTATGTTAAATCGCATGAAACCGTCGAATTGTTGTAGAAAGCAATGTAAAGTAGCGAGTAAAACGTTTTCTAACGATAGAAGTGCGAAGGTTATGTTAGGTTGAGTTAGTTTAAGCTAGGTAGCGTCGTGAAACCACCAAAAACGACGTCATCTTATGAGATAGTGGTGTTTTATTGCGACTACGAAACTGCAATAGGTCAAATATTGTGAAAGGACACAAAACGGCATGCACTAGCCAGGTACTGCGTGTTGTACCGTTACAAGTGCGAAACTGCTATATTGTGATATTCTCGTTAAAGCACATGCAAGCATCGTGAAACCTTAAAGAACAATGTCATTTAGCGAGATACAGCGTTCTGTACTGCAATAAGTTGGTGAAAAACTGTGAGGTTATGCAAATATCGTATTTGTGCACGAAACAGTGTAATAGAGCGTTTTCAATATACAAGTGCGATGTTAGGTTATGTTAAGATATGAACCGTCGTAAAACCGTTAAACAATGTCACTTAGTGAGATGCAGTGTTTTTCACCATTACAAGTTGGGAACTGCGATATCTAATGTGAAAGCGCTTGCAACCGTCGTTAGGTTAGGTTACGTTGGGTTAGGTTGTTTGGGTTGGATTAGGTTAGGTTGGGTTGGGTTGGGTTAGGTTGGGTTAGGTTAGGTTAGGTTAGGTTAGGTTAGGTTAGGTATGGTTAGGTTAGGTTAGGTTAGGTTTGGTTAGGTTAGGTTAGGTTGGGTTGTGTTGGGTTGGGTTAGGTTAGGTTATGTTAGGTTAGGTTAGGTTGGGTTAGGTTAGGTAGGGTTAAGTTAGGTTAGGTTGGGTTGGGTTAGGTTAGGTTAGGTTAGGTTGGGTTGGGTTGTGTTAGGTTAGGTTAGGTTAGGTTAGGTTGGGGTGGGTTGGGTTAGGTTAGGTTATGTTAGGTTGGGTTGGGTTGGGTGTGGTTGGGTTAGGTTAGGTTAGGTTAGGTTGGGTTGGGTTGGGTTGGGTTGGGTTAGGTTAGGTTAGGTTAGGTTAAGTTAGGTTAGGTTAAGTTAGGTTAAGTTAGGTTAAGTAAGGTTAGGTTAGGTTAGGTTAGGTTACGTTAGGTTAAGATATGAACCGTCGTAAAACCGCAATAAACAATGTCACTCAGTGAGATGCAGTGTTTTTCACCATTAGAAGTCGGGAACTGCGATATCTAATGTGAAAGCGCTTGATACCGTCGTAATGTTGTAGAAATCAATGTAAAGTACCGAGTAAAACATTTTCTAATCATAGAAGTGCGAAGGTTATGTTAGGTTGAGTTATGTTAGTTTAAGCTAGGTAGCGTCGTGAAACCACCAAAAACGACGTCATCTAACGAGATAGTGTTGTTTTATTGCAAGTACGAAACTGCGATAGGTGAAATGTTGTGAAAGCACACAAAACTGCATGAACAAGCCAAATACTGCGTGTTGTACCGTTACAAGTGCGAAACTGCTATGTTGTGATATTCTCGTTAAAGCGCATGCAAGCAATTTGAAACCTTAAAGAATGATGTCATTTAGCGAGATACAGCGTTCTGTACTGTAATAAGTTGGTGAAAAACTGTGAGGTCATGCAAATATCGTAATTGTGAACGAAACAGGGTAATTGAGCGTTTTGAGATACAAGTGCGAATGTTAGGTTAGGTTAAGATATGAACCGTCGTAAAACCGCATTAAACAATGTCACTTAGTGAGATGCAGTGTTTTTCACCATTACAAATCGGGAACTGCGATATCTAATGTGAAAGCGCTTGCAACCGTCGTTAGGTTAGGTTAGGTTAGGTTGGTTTGGGTTGGATTAGGTCAGGTTGGGTTGGGTTGCGTTGGGTTGGGTTAGGTTGGGTTAGGTTAGGTTGGTTTGGGTTGGATTAGGTTAGGTTGGGTTGGGTTGGGTTAGGTTGGGTTAGGCTAGGTTAGGTTAGGTTACGTTAGGTTAGGTTAGGTTAGGTTACGTTAGGTTATGTTAGGTAAGGTTAGGTTACGTTAGGTTAGGTTAGGTTAGGCTAGGTTAGGTAAGGTTAGGTTAGGTTAGGTTTGGTTAGGTTAGGTTGGGTTGGGTTGGGTTAGGGTATGTTAGGTTAGGTTAGGTTGGGTTAGGTTAGGTTGGGTTAGGTTAGGTTAGGTTGGGTTGGGTTAGGTTAGGTTAGGTTAGGTTGGGTTGGGTTGTGTTAGGTTAGGTTAGGTTAGGTTAGTTTAGGTTAGGTTGGGTTGGGTTGGGTTAGGTTAGGTTAGGTCAGGTTAGGTTAGGTTAGGTTGGGTTGGGTTGGGTTGGGTGTGGTTGGGTTAGGTTAGGTTAGGTTGGGTTGGGTTGGGTTGTGTTGGGTTAGGTTAGGTTAGGTTAGGTTAGGTTAAGTTAGGTTAGGTTAAGTTAGGTTAGGTAAGGTTAGGTTAGGTTAGGTTAGGTTAAGATATGGACCGTCGTAAAACCGCAATAAACAATGTCACTTAGTGAGATGCAGCGTTTTTCACCATTAGAAGTCGGGAACTGCGATATCTAATGTGAAAGCACTTGATACCGTCGTAATGTTGTAGAAAGCAATGTAAAGTACCGAGTAAAACGTTTTCTAACGATAGAAGTGCGAAGGTTATGTTAGGTTGAGTTATGTTAGTTTAAGCTAGGTAGCGTCGTGGAACCACCAAAAACGACGTCATCTAACGAGATAGTGTTGTTTTATTGCGAGTACAAAACTGCGATAGCTGAAATGTTGTGAAAGCACACAAAACGGCATGAACAAGCCAAATACTGCGTGTTGTACCGTTACAAGTGCGAAACTGCTATATTGTCATATTCTCGTTAAAGCGCATGCAAGCATCGTGAAACCTTAAACAACGATGTCATTTAGCGAGATACCGCGTTCTGTACTGCAATAAGTTGGTGAAAAACTGTGAGGTTAAGCAAATATCGTATTTGTGAACGAAACAGTGTAATAGAGCGCTTTTAGATACAAATGCGATGTTAGGTTATGTTAAGATATGAACCGTTGTAAAACCGCATTAAACAATGTCACTTAGTGAGATGCAGTGTTTTTCACCATTACAAGTCGGGAACTGCGATATCTAATGTGAAAGCGCTTGCAACCGTCGTTAGGTTAGGTTAGGTTAGGTTAGGTTGGTTTGGGTTGGATTAGGTCAGGTTGGGTTGGGTTGGGTTGGGTTGGGTTAGGTTGGGTTAGGTTAGGTTGGTTTGGGTTGGATTAGGTTAGGTTGGGTTGGGTTGGGTTGGGTTGGGTTAGGTTGGGTTAGGTTAGGTTAGGTTAGGTTACGTTAGGTTAGGTTAGGTTAGGTTACGTTAGGTTACGTTAGGTAAGGTTAGGTTACGTTAGGTTAGGTTAGGTTAGGCTAGGTTAGGTAAGGTTAGGTTAGGTTAGGTTTGGTTAGGTTAGGTTGGGTTGGGTTGGGTTAGGGTATGTTAGGTTAGGTTAGGTTGGGTTAGGTTAGGTTGGGTTAGGTTAGGTTAGGTTGGGTTGGGTTAGGTTAGGTTAGGTTAGGTTAGGTTGGGTTGGGTTGTGTTAGGTTAGGTTAGTTTAGGTTAGGTTGGGTTGGGTTGGGTTAGGTTAGGTTAGGTCAGGTTAGGTTAGGTTAGGTTGGGTTGGGTTGGGTGTGGTTGGGTTAGGTTAGGTTAGGTTGGGTAGGGTTAGGTTGGGTTGGGTTGGGTTGGGTTAGATTAGGTTAGGTTAGGTAATTTTAGGTTAGTTTAGGTTAGGTTGGTTTGGGTTGGGTTAGGTTAGGTTAGGTTAGGTTAGGTTGGGTTAGGTTGGGTTGGGTTGTGTTAGGTTAGGTTAGGTTAGGTTAGGTTAGTTTAGGTTAGGTTGGGTTGGGTTGGCTTGGTTAGGTTAGGTCAGGTTAGGTTAGGTTAGGTTGGGTTGGGTTGGGTGGGGTTGGGTTAGGTTAGGTTAGGTTGACATGGGTTGGGTTGGGTTGTGTTGGGTTAGGTTAGGTTAGGTTAGGTTAAGTTAGGTTAGGTTAAGTTAGGTTAAGTTAGATTAGGTAAGGTTAGCTTAGGTTAGGTGAGGTTAGGTTAGGTTAGGTTAAGATATGAACCATCGTAAAACCGCAATAAACAATGTCACTTAGTGAGATGCAGTGTTTTTCACCATTAGAAGTCTAGAACTGCGATATCTAATGTGAAAGCGCTTGATACCGTCGTAATGTTGTAGAAAGCAATGTAAAGTACCGAGTAAAACGTTTTCTGAAGAGAGAAGTGCGAAGGTTATGTTAGGTTGAGTTATGTTAGTTTAAGCTAGGTAGCGTCGTGAAACCACCAAAAACGACGTCATTATAACGAGATAGTGTTGTTTTATTGCAAGTACGAAACTGCGATAGGTGAAATGTTGTGAAAGCACACAAAACGGCATGAACAAGCCAAATACTGCGTGTTGTACCGTTACAAGTGCGAAACTGCTATGTTGTGATATTCTCATTAAAGCGCATGCAAGCATTGTGAAACCCTAAAGAATGATGTCGTTTAGCGAGATACAGCGTTCTGTACTGTAATAAGTTGGTAAAAAACTGTGAGGTCATGCAAATATCGTAATTGTGAACGAAACAGTGTAATTGAGCGTTTTGAGATACAAGTGCGAATGTTAGGTTAGGTTAAGATATGAACCGTCGTAAAACCACATTAAACAATGTCACTTAGTGAGATCCAGTGTTTTTCACCATTACAAGTCGGGAACTGTGATATCCTATGTTAAATCGCATGAAACCGTCGTAATGTTGTAGAAAGCATTGTAAAGTAGCCAGTAAAACGTTTTCTAACGATAGAAGTGCGAAGGTTATGTTAGGTTGAGTTAGTTTAGGCTAGGTAGCGTCGTGAAACCACCAAAAACGACGTCATCTAATGAGATAGTGTTGTTTTATTGCGACTATGAAACTGCGATAGGTCAAATATTGTGAAGACACAAAACGGCATGCACTAGCCAGGTACTGCGTGTTGTACCGTTACAAGTGCGAAACTGCTATATTGTGATATTCTTGGTAAAGCACATGCAAGCATCGTGAAACCTTATAGAACGATGTCATTTAGCGAGATACAGCGTTCTGTACTGCAATAGGTTGGTGAAAAACTGTGAGGTTATGCAAACATTGTATTTGTGAACTAAACAGTGTAATAGAGCGTTTTTAGATATAAGTGCGATGTTAGGTTATGTTAAGATACGAACCGTCGTAAAACTGCATTAAACAATGTCACTTAGTGAGATGCGGTGTTTTTCACCAATACAAGTCGGGAACTGCGATATCTAATGTGAAAGCGCTTGCAACCGTCGTTAGGTTAGGTTGCGTTAGGTTGGGTTAGGTTGGGTTGGGTTGGATTGGGTTAGGTTAGGTTGGGTTGGGTTAGGTTAGGTTAGGTTAGGTTAGGCTGGGTTAGGTTGGGTTGGGTTGGGTTAGGTTAGGTTGGGTTGGGTTGGGTTAGGTTGGGTTAGGTTAGGTTAGGTTAGGTTACGTTAGGTTAGGTTAGGTTTGGTTAGGTAAGGTTAGGTTAGGTAAGGTCAGGTTAGGTTAGGTTAGGTTAGGTTTGGTTAGGTTAGGTTAGGTTAGGTTGGGTTGGGTTGGGTTGGGTTGGTTTAGGTTAGGTTAGGTTAGGTTAGGTTGGGTTGGGTTGGGATGGTTGGGTTAGGTTAGGTTAGGTTAAGTTTGGTTAGGTTAGGTTAGATTAGGTTAGGTAAGGTTGGGTTAGGTTAGGTTAGGTTAGGTTAAGATATGAACCGTCGTAAAACCGCATTAAACAATGTCACTTAGTGAGATGCAGTGTTTTTCACCATTACAAGTCGGGAATGGCGATATATAATGTAAAAGCGGTTGAAACCGTCGTAATGTTGTAGAAAGCAATGTAAAGTAGCGAGTAAAACGTTTTCTAACGGTAGAAGTGCGAAGGATATGTTAGGTGCACTTATGTTAGTTTAAGCTAGGTAGCGTCGTGAAACCACCAAAAACGACGTCATCTAACGAGATAGTGTTGTTTTATTGCATATACGAAACTGCAATAGGTGAAATGTTGTGAAAGCACACAAAACGGCATGAACAAGCCAGATACTGCGTGTTGTACCGTTACAAGTGCGAAACTGCTACATTGTGATATTCTCGTTAAAGCGCATGCAAGCATCGTGAAACCTAAAAAATGATGTCATTTAGCGAGATGCAGCGTTCTGTACTGCAATAAGTTGCTGAAAAACTGTGAGGTTATGCAAATATTGTAATTGTGAACGAAACAGTGTAATCGATCGTTTCAGATACAAGTGCGAATGTTAGGTTAGGGTAAGATATGAACCGTCGAAAAACCGCATTAAACAATGTCACTTATTGAGATGCAGTGTTTTTCACCATTACAAGTCGGGAACTGCGATATCTAATGTAAAAGCGCATGAAACCGTCATAATGTTGTAGAGAGCATTGTAAAGTAGCGAGTAAAACGTTTTCTAACGATAGAAGTGCGAAGGTTATGTTAGGTTGAGTTATGTTAGTTTAAGCTAGGTAGCGTCGTGAAACCACCAAAAACGACGTCATCTAATGAGATAGTGTTGTTTTATTGCGACTACGAAACTGCGATAGGTGAAATATTGTGAAAGGACACAAAACGGCATGAACTAGCCAGGTACTGCGTGTTGTACCGTTACAAGTTCGAAACTGCTATATTGTGATATTCTCGTTAAAGCGCATGCAAGCAAATTGAAACCTTAAAGAATGATGTCATTTAGCGAGATACAGCGTTCTGTACTGTAATAAGTTGGTGAAAAACTGTGAGGTCATTCAAATATCGTAATTGTGAACGAAACAGGGTAATTGAGCGTTTTGAGATACAAGTGCGAATGTTAGGTTAGGTTAAGATATGAACCGTCGTAAAACCACATTAAACAATGTCACTTAGTGAGATCCAGCGTTTTTCACCATTACAAGTCGGGAACTGTGATATCCTATGTTAAATCGCATGAAACCGTCGTAATGTTGTAGAAAGCATTGTAAAGTAGCCAGTAAAACGTTTTCTAACGATAGAAGTGCGAAGGCTATGTTAGGTTGAGTTTAAGCTAGGTAGCGTCGTGAAACCACCAAAAACGACGTCATCTTATGAGATAGTGTTGTTTTATTGCGACTACGAAACTGCGATAGGTCAAATATTGTGAAAGGACACAAAACGGCATGAACTAGCCAGGTACTGCGTGTTGTACCGTTACAAGTGCGAAACAGCTATATTGTGATATTCTTGGTAAAGCACATGCAAGCATCGTGAAACCTTATAGAACGATGTCATTTAGCGAGATACAGCGTTCTGTACTGCAATAGGTTGGTGAAAAACTGTGAGGTTATGCAAACATTGTATTTGTGAACGAAACAGTGTAATAGAGCGTTTTTAGATATAAGTGCGATGTTAGGTTATGTTAAGATACGAACCGTCGTAAAACTGCATTAAACAATGTCACTTAGTGAGATGCGGTGTTTTTCACCAATACAAGTCGGGAACTGCGATATCTAATGTGAAAGCGCTTGCAACCGTCATTAGGTTAGGTTAGGTTAGGTTAGGTTGCGTTAGGTTGGGTTAGGTTGGGTTGGGTTGGGTTAGGTTAGGTTGGGTTAGGTTGGGTTAGGTTAGGTTAGGTTAGGTTAGGTTAGGCTGGGTTAGGTTGGGTTGGGTTGAGTTAGGTTAGGTTGGGTTGGGTTGGGTTAGGTTGGGTTCGGTTAGGTTAGGTTACGTTAGGTTAGGTTAGGTTTGGTTAGGTAAGGTAAGGTTGGGTTAGGTTAGGTTAGGTTAGGTTAAGATATAAACCGTCGTAAAACCGCAATAAACAATGTCACTTAGTGAGATGCAGTGTTTTTCACCATTACAAGTCGGGAATGGCGATATCTAATGTGAAAGCGCTTGAAACTGTCGTAATGTTGTAGAAAGCAATGTAAAGTAGCGAGTAAAACGTTTTCTAACGGTAGAAGTGCGAAGGATATGTTAGGTGCACTTATGTTAGTTTAAGCTAGGTAGCGTCGTGAAACCACCAAAAACGACATCTAACGAGATAGTGTTGTTTTATTGCATATACGAAACTGCAATAGGTGAAATGTTGTGAAAGCACACAAAACGGCATGAACAAGCCAGATACTGCGTGTTGTACCGTTACAAGTGCGAAACTGCTACATTGTGATATTCTCGTTAAAGCGCATGCAAGCATCGTGAAACCTAAAAAATGATGTCATTTAGCGAGATGCAGCGTTCTGTACTGCAATAAGTTGCTGAAAAACTGTGAGGTTATGCAATTATCGTAATTGTGAACGAAACAGTGTAATAGAGCGTTTTTAGATGCAAGTGCAAATGTTAGGTTAGGTTAAGATACGAACCGTCGTAAAACTGCATTAAACAATGTCACTTAGTGAGATGCGGTGTTTTTCACCAATACAAGTCGGGAACTGCGATATCTAATGTGAAAGCGCTTGCAACCGTCGTTAGGTTAGGTTAGGTTAGGTGAGGTTAGGTTGGGTTAGGTTGGGTTACGTTGGGTTGGGTTGGGTTAGGTTAGGTTGGGTTGGGTTAGGTTGGGTTAGATTAGGTTAGGTTAGGTTAGGCTGGGTTAGGTTGGGTTGGGTTGGGTTAGGTTAGGTTTGGTTGGGTTAGGTTGGGTTAGGTTAGGTTAGGTTAGGTTACCTTAGGTTAGGTTAGGTTTGGTTAGGTAAGGTTAGGTTAGGTAAGGTCAGGTTAGGTTAGGTTTGGTTAGGTTAGGTTAGGTTAGGTTGGGTTGGGTTGGGTTGGGTTGGGTTGCTTTAGGTTAGGTTAGGTTAGGTTAGGTTAGATTAGGTTAGGTAAGGTTGGGTTAGGTTAGGTTAGGTTAGGTTAAGATATGAACTGTCGTAAAACCGCATTAAACAATATCACTTATTGATATCCAGTATTTTTCACCATTACAAGTTGGGAACTGCGATATCTAATGTGAAAGCGCTTGCAACCGTCGTTAGGTTAGGTTACGTTAGGTTAGGTTGGTTTGGGTTGGATTAGGTTAGGTTGGGTTGGGTTGGGTTAGGTTGGGTTACGTTACGTTAGGTTAGGTTAGGTTACGTTAGGTTAGGTTAGGTTAGGTTACGTTAGGTTAGGTTAGGTAAGGTTAGGTTAGGTTAGGTTAGGTTATGTTTGGTTAGGTTAGGTTAGGTTAGGTTAGGTTGGGTTGGGTTGGGTTGGGTTGGGTTAGGTTAGGTTATGTTAGGTTAGGTTAGGTTGGGTTAGGTTAGGTAGGGTTAAGTTAGGTTAGGTTGGGTTGGGTTAGGTAAGGTTAGGTTAGGTTAGGTTGGGTTGGGTTGTGTTAGGTTAGGTTAGGTTAGGTTAGGTTAGGTTGGGTTGGGTTGGGTTAGGTTAGGTTAGGTTAGGTTGGGTTGGGTTTCGTGTGGTTGGGTTAGGTTAGGTTAGGTTAGGTTAGGTTGGGTTGGGTAGGGTAGGGTTGGGTTGGGTTAGGTTAGGTTAGGTTAGGTTAAGTTAGGTTAGGTTAAGTTAGGTTAGGTAAGGTTAGGTTAGGTTAGGTTAGGTTACGTTAGGTTAAGATATGAACCGTCGTAAAACCGCAGTAAACAATGTCACTCAGTGAGATGCAGTGTTTTTCACCATTAGAAGTCGGGAACTGCGATATCTAATGTGAAAGCGCTTGATACCGTCGTAATGTTGTAGAAAGCAATGTAAAGTACCGAGTAAAACGTTTTCTAATGATAGAAGTGCGAAGGTTATGTTAGGTTGAGTTATGTTAGTTTAAGCTAGGTAGCGTCGTGAAACCACCAAAAACGACGTCATCTAACGATATAGTGTTGTTTTATTGCAAGTACGAAACTGCGATAGGTGAAATGTTGTGAAAGCACACAAAACTGCATGAACAAGCCAAATACTGCGTGTTGTACCGTTACAAGTGCGAAACTGCTATGTTGTGATATTCTCGTTAAAGCGCATGCAAGCAATTTGAAACCTTAAAGAATGATGTCATTTAGCGAGATACAGCGTTCTGTACTGTAATAAGTTGGTGAAAAACTGTGAGGTCATGCAAATATCGTAATTGTGAACGAGACAGGATAATTGAGCGTTTTGAGATACAAGTGTGAATGTTAGGTTAGGTTAAGATATGAACCGTCGTAAAACCACATTAAACAATGTCACTTAGTGAGATCCAGTGTTTTTCACCATTCCAAGTCGGGAACTGTGATATCCTATGTTAAATCGCATGAAACCGTCGTAATGTTGTAGAAAGCATTGTAAAGTAGCCAGTAAAACGTTTTCTAACGATAGAAGTGCGAAGGTTATGTTAGGTTGAGTTAGTTTAAGCTAGGTAGCGTCGTGAAACCACCAAAAACGACGTCATCTAATGAGATAGTGTTGTTTTTATTGCGACTATGAAACTGCGATAGGTCAAATATTGTGAAAGGACACAAAACGGCATGCACTAGCCAGGTACTGCGTGTTGTACCGTTACAAGTGCGAAACTGCTATATTGTGATATTCTTGGTAAAGCACATGCAAGCATCGTGAAACCTTATAGAACGATGTCATTTAGCGAGATACAGCGTTCTGTACTGCAATAGGTTGGTGAAAAACTGTGAGGTTATGGAAACATTGTATTTGTGAACGAAACAGTGTAATAGAGCGTTTTAATATATAAGTGCGATGTTAGGTTATGTTAAGATACGAACCGTCGTAAAACTGCATTAAACAATGTCACTTAGTGAGATGCGGTGTTTTTCACCAATACAAGTCGGGAACGGCGATATCTAATGTGAAAGCGCTTGCAACCGTCGTTAGGTTAGGTTAGGTTAGGTTAGGTTGCGTTAGGTTGGGTTAGGTTGGGTTGGGTTGGGTTAGGTTAGGTTGGGTTGGGTTAGGTTAGGTTAGGTTAGGTTAGGTTTGGTTAGGCTGGGTTAGGTTGGGTTGGGTTGGGTTAGGTTAGGTTGGGTTGGGTTGGGTTAGGTTTTGTTAGGTTAGGTTAGGTTAGGTTACGTTAGGTTAGGTTAGGTTTGGTTAGGTAAGGTTAGGTTAGGTAAGGTCAGGTTAGGTTAGGTTAGGTTAGGTTTGGTTAGGTTAGGTTAGGTTAGGTTATGTTTGGTTAGGTTAGGTTAGGTTAGGTTAGGTTGGGTTGGGTTGGGTTGGGTTGGGTTAGGTTAGGTTATGTTAGGTTAGGTTAGGTTGGGTTAGGTTAGGTAGGGTTAAGTTAGGTTAGGTTGGGTTGGGTTAGGTAAGGTTAGGTTAGGTTAGGTTGGGTTGGGTTGTGTTAGGTTAGGTTAGGTTAGGTTAGGTTAGGTTGGGTTGGGTTGGGTTAGGTTAGGTTAGGTTAGGTTGGGTTGGGTTGGGTTGGTTTAGGTTAGGTTAGGTTAGGTTAAGTTGGGTTGGGTTGGGATGGTTGGGTTAGGTTAGGTTAAGTTAAGTTTGGTTAGGTTAGGTTAGATTAGGTTAGGTAAGGTTGGGTTAGGTTAGGTTAGGTTAGGTTAAAATATGAACCGTCGTAAAACCACATTAAACAATGTCACTTAGTGAGATGCAGTGTTTTTCACCATTACAAGTCGGGAATGGCGATATGTAATGTGAAAGCGCTTGAAACCGTCGTAATGTTGTAGAAAGCAATGTAAAGTAGCGAGTAAAACGTTTTCTAACGGTAGAAGTGCGAAGGATATGTTAGGTGCACTTATGTTAGTTTAAGCTAGGTAGCGTCGTGAAACCACCAAAAACGACGTCATCTAACGAGATAGTGTTGTTTTATTGCATATACGAAACTGCAATAGGTGAAATGTTGTGAAAGCACACAAAACGGCATGAACAAGCCAGGTACTGCGTGTTGTACCGTTACAAGTGCGAAACTGCTACATTGTGATATTCTCGTTAAAGCGCATGCAAGCATCGTGAAACCTAAAAAATGATGTCATTTAGCGAGATGCAGCGTTCTGTACTGCAATAAGTTGCTGAAAAACTGTGAGGTTATGCAAATATTGTAATTGTGAGCGAAACAGTGTAATCGAGCATTTTTAGATACAAGTGCGAATGTTAGGTTAGGTTAAGATATGAACCTTCGAAAAACCGCATTAAACAGTGTCACTTATTGAGATGCAGTGTTTTTCACCATTACAAGTCGGGAACTGCGATATCTAATGTGAAAGCGCATGAAACCGTCATAATGTTGTAGAGAGCATTGTAAAGTAGCGAGTAAAACGTTTTCTAACTATAGAAGTGCGAAGGTTATGTTAGGTTGAGTTATGTTAGTTTAAGCTAGGTAGCGTCGTGAAACCACCAAAAACGACGTCATCTAATGAGATAGTGTTGTTTTATTGCGACTACGAAACTGCGATAGGTGAAATATTGTGAAAGGACACAAAACGGCATGAACTAGCCAGGTACTGCGTGTTGTACCGTTACAAGTGCGAAACTGCTATATTGTGATATTCTCGTTAAAGCGCATGCAACCATCGTGAAACCTCAAAGAACGATGTCATTTAGCGAGATACAGCGTTCTGTACTGTAATAAGTTGGTGAAAAACTGTGAGGTTATGCAAATATCGTATTTGTGAACGAAACAGTGTAATAGAGCGTTTTTAATATACAAGTGCGATGTTAAGATATGTTAAGATATGAACCGTCGTAAAACCGCATTAAACAATGTCAGTTAGTGAGATGCAGTGTTTTTCACCATTACAAGTCGGGAACCGCGATATCTAATGTGAAAGCGCTTGCAACCGTCGTTAGGTTAGGTTAGGTTAGGTTGTTTTGGGTTGGATTAGGTTAGGTTGGGTTCGGTTGGGTTGGGTTGGGTCAGGTTGGGTTAGGTTAGGTTAGGTTAGGTTACGTTACGTTAGGTTAGGTTAGGTTAGGTTAGGTTAGGTTACGTTAGGTTAGGTTAGGTAAGGTTAGGTTAGGTTAGGTTAGGTTTGGTTTGGTTAGGTTGGGTTGGTTTCGCTTGGCTTAGGTTAGGTTATGTTAGGTTAGGTTAGGTTGGGTTAGGTTAGGTTGGGTTAGGTTAGGTTGGGTTGGGTCGTGTTAGGTTAGGTTAGGTTAGGTTAGGTTAGTTTAGGTTAGGTTGGGTTGGGTTGGGTTAGGTTAGGTTAGGTTAGGTTGGGTTGGGTTGGGTGTGGTTGGGTTAGGTTAGGTTAGGTTAGGCTGGGTTAGGTTGGGTTGGGTTGGGTTAGGTTAGGTTGGGTTGGGTTGAATTAGGTTGGGTTAGGTTAGGTTAGGTTAGGTTACGTTAGGTTAGGTTAGGTTTGGTTAGGTAAGGTTAGGTTAGGTAAGGTCAGGTTAGGTTAGGTTAGGTTAGGTTTGGTTAGGTTAGGTTAGGTTAGGTTGGGTTGGGTTGGGTTGGGTTGGTTTAGGTTAGGTTAGGTTAGGTTAGGTTGGGTTGGGTTGGGATGGTTGGGTTAGGTTAGGTTAGGTTAAGTTTGGTTAGGTTAGGTTAGGTTAGGTTAGGTAAGGTTGGGTTAGGTTAGGTTAGGTTAGGTTAAGATATGAACCGTCGTAAAACCGCATTAAACAATGTCACTTAGTGAGATGCAGTGTTTTTCACCATTACAAGTCGGGAATTGCGATATCTAATGTGAAAGCGCTTGATACCGTCGTAATGTTGTAGAAAGCAATGTAAAGTACCGAGTAAAACGTTTTCTAATGATAGAAGTGCGAAGGTTATGTTAGGTTGAGTTATGTTAGTTTAAGCTAGGTAGCGTCGTGAAACCACCAAAAACGACGTCATCTAACGAGATAGTGTTGTTTTATTGCATATACGAAACTGCGATAGGTGAAATGTGAAAGCACACAAAACGGCATGAACAAGCCAGATACTGCGTGTTGTACCGTTACAAGTGCGAAACTGCTACATTGTGATATTCTCGTTAAAGCGCATGCAAGCATCGTGAAACCTAAAAAATGATGTCATTTAGCGAGATGCAGCGTTCTGTACTGCAATAACTTGCTGAAAAACTGTGAGGTTATGCAAATATCGTATTTGTGCACGAAACAGTGTAATAGACGCTTTCAATATACAAGTGCGATGTTAGGTTATGTTAAGATATGAACCGTCGTAAAACCGTTAAACAATGTCACTCAGTGAGATGCAGTATTTTTCACCATTACGAGTTGGGAACTGAGATATCTAATGTGAAAGCGCTTGCAACCGTCGTTAGGTTAGGTTACGTTAGGTTAGGTTGGCTTGGGTTGGATTAGGTTAGGTTAGGTTAGGTTAGGTTTGGTTAGGTTAGGTTAGGTTAGGTTTGGTTGGGTTGGGTTGGGTTGGGTTAGGTTAGGTTATGTTAGGTTAGGTTAGGTTGAATTAGGTTAGGTAGGGTTAAGTTAGGTTAGGTTGGGTTGGGTTAGGTTAGGTTAGGTTAGGTTGGGTTGGGTTGTGTTAGGTTAGGTTAGGTTAGGTTAGGTTGGGTTGGGTTGGGTTAGGTTAGGTTAGGTTAGGTTGGGTTGGGTTGGGTTGGGTTGGGTTAGGTTAGGTTAGGTTAGGTTAAGTTAGGTTAGGTTAAGTTAGGTTAAGTTAGGTTAGGTAAGGTTAGGTTAGGTTACGTTAGGTTACGTTAGGTTAAGATATGAACCGTCGTAAAACCGCAATAAACAATGTCACTCAGTGAGATGCAGTGTTTTTCACCATTAGAAGTCGGGAACTGCGATATCTAATGTGAAAGCGCTTGATACCGTCGTAATGTTGTAGAAAGCAATGTAAAGTACCGAGTAAAACGTTTTCTAATGATAGAAGTGCGAAGGTTATGTTAGGTTGAGTTATGTTATTTTAAGCTAGGTAGCGTCGGGAAACCACCAAAAACGACGTCATCTAACGAGATAGTGTTGTTTTATTGCAAGTACGAAACTGCGATAGGTGAAATGTTGTGAAAGCACACAAAACTGCATGAACAAGCCAAATACTGCGTGTTGTACCGTTACAAGTGCGAAACTGCTATGTTGTGATATTCTTGGTAAAGCACATGCA
Source organism: Rhipicephalus microplus (assembly GCF_043290135.1). NCBI lineage: Eukaryota > Metazoa > Arthropoda > Arachnida > Ixodida > Ixodidae > Rhipicephalus > Rhipicephalus microplus. Next base: position 28,204 of record NW_027464703.1, on the reverse strand, counting down.
AGCATCGTGAAACCTTATAGAACGATGTCATTTAGCGAGATACAGCGTTCTGTACTGCAATAGGTTAGTGAAAAACTGTGAGGTTATGCAAACATTGTATTTGTGAACGAAACAGTGTAATAGAGCGTTTTTAGATATAAGTGCGATGTTAGGTTATGTTAAGATACGAACCGTCGTAAAACTGCAATAAACAATGTCACTTAGTGAGATGCGGTGTTTTTCACCAATACAAGTCGGGAACTGCGATATCTAATGTGAAAGCGCTTGCAACCATCGTTAGGTTAGGTTAGGTTAGGTTGCGTTAGGTTGGGTTAGGTTGGGTTGGGTTGGGTTAGGTTAGGTTGGGTTGGGTTAGGTTGGGTTAGGTTAGGTTAGGTTAGGTTAGGTTAGGCTGGGTTAGGTTGGGTTGGGTTGGGTTAGGTTAGGTTGGGTTGGGTTGGGTTAGGTTGGGTTAGGTTAGGTTAGGTTAGGTTACGTTAGGTTAGGTTAGGTTTGGTTAGGTAAGGTTAGGTTAGGTAAGGTCAGGTTAGGTTAGGTTAGGTTAGGTTTGGTTAGGTTAGGTTAGGTTAGGTTGGGTTGGGTTGGTTTAGGTTAGGTTAGGTTAGGTTAGGTTGGGTTGGGTTGGGATGGTTGGGTTAGGTTAGGTTAGGTTAAGTTTGGTTAGGTTAGGTTAGATGAGGTTAGGTAAGGTTGGGTTAGGTTAGGTTAGGTTAGGTTAAGATATGAACCGTCGTAAAACCGCATTAAACAATGTCACTTAGTGAGATGCAGTGTTTTTCACCATTACAAGTCGGGAATGGCGATATCTAATGTGAAAGCGCTTGAAACCGTCGTAATGTTGTAGAAAGCAATGTAAAGTAGCGAGTAAAACGTTTTCTAACGGTAGAAGTGCGAAGGATATGTTAGGTGCACTTATGTTAGTTTAAGCTAGGTAGCGTCGTGAAACCACCAAAAACGACGTCATCTAACGAGATAGTGTGGTTTTATTGCATATACGAAAATGCAATAGGTGAAATGTTGTGAAAGCACACAAAACGGCATGAACAAGCCAGATACTGCGTGTTGTACCGTTACAAGTGCGAAACTGCTACATTGTGATATTCTCGTTAAAGCGCATGCAAGCATCGTGAAACCTAAAAAATGTCATTTAGCGAGATGCAGCGTTCTGTACTGCAATAAGTTGCTGAAAAACTGTGAGGTTATGCAAATATTGTAATTGTGAATGAAACAGTGTAATCGAGCGTTTTTAAATACAAGTGCGAATGTTAGGTTAGGTTAAGATATGAACCGTCGAAAAACCGCATTAAACAATGTCACTTATTGAGATGCAGTGTTTTTCACCATTACAAGTCGGGAACTGCGATATCTAATGTGAAAGCGCATGAAACCGTCATAATGTTGTAGAGAGCATTGTAAAGTAGCGAGTAAAATGTTTTCTAATGATAGAAGTGCGAAGGTTATGTTAGGTTGAGTTATGTTAGTTTAAGCTAGGTAGCGTCGTGAAACCACCAAAAACGACGTCATCTAATGAGATAGTGTTGTTTTATTGCGACTACGAAACTGCGATAGGTGAAATATTGTGAAAGGACACAAAACGGCATGAACTAGCCAGGTAGTGCGTGTTGTACCGTTACAAGTGCGAAACTGCTATATTGTGATATTCTCGTTAAAGCATGCAACCATCGTGAAACCTCAAAGAACGATGCCATTTAGCGAGATACAGCGTTCTGTACTGTAATAAGTTGGTGAAAAACTGTGAGGTTATGCAAATATTGTATTTGTGAACGTAACAGTGTAATAGAGCGTTTTTAATATACAAGTGCGATGTTAAGTTATGTTAAGATATGAACCGTCGTAAAACCGCATTAAACAATGTCACTTAGTGAGATGCAGTGTTTTTCACCATTACAAGTCGGGAACTGCGATATCTAATGTGAAAGCGCTTGCAACCGTCGTTAGGTTAGGTTAGGTTAGGTTGTTTTGGGTTGGATTAGGTTAGGTTGGGTTCGGTTGGGTTGGGTTGGGTCAGGTTGGGTTAGGTTAGGTTAGGTTAGGTTACGTTACGTTACGTTAGGTTAGGTTAGGTAAGGTCAGGTTAGGTTAGGTTAGGTTTGGTTTGGTTAGGTTGGGTTGGTTTCGCTTGGGTTAGGTTAGGTTATGTTAGGTTAGGTTAGGTTGGGTTAGGTTAGGTTGGGTTAGGTTAGGTTGGGTTGGGTTAGGTTAGGTTAGGCTAGGTTAGGTTGGGTAGGGTTGTGTTAGGTTAGGTTAGGTTAGGTTAGGTTAGTTTAGGTTAGGTTGGGTTGGGTTGGGTTAGGTTAGGTTAGGTTAGGTCAGGTTAGGTTAGGTTCGGTTGGGTTGGGTTGGGTGTGGTTGGGTTAGGTTAGGTTAGGTTAGGCTGGGTTAGGTTGGGTTGGGTTGGGTTAGGTTAGGTTGGGTTGGGTTGGGTTAGGTTGGGTTAGGTTAGGTTAGGTTAGGTTACGTTAGGTTAGGTTAGGTTTGGTTAGGTAAGGTTAGCTTAGGTAAGGTCAGGTTAGGTTAGGTTAGGTTAGGTTTGGTTAGGTTAGGTTAGGTTAGGTTGGGTTGGGTTGGGTTGGTTTAGGTTAGGTTAGGTTAGGTTAGGTTGGGTTGGATTGGGATGGTTGGGTTAGGTTAGGTTAGGTTAAGTTTGGTTAGGTTAGGTTAGGTTAGGTAAGGTTGGGTTAGGTTAGGTTAGGTTAGGTTAAGATATGAACCGTCGTAAAACCGCATTAAACATTGTCACTTAGTGAGATGCAGTGTTTTTCACCATTACAAGTCGGGAACTACGATATCTAATGTGAAAGCGCTCGATACCGTCGTAATGTTGTAGAAAGCAATGTAAAGTACCGAGTAAAACGTTTTCTAATGATAGAAGTGCGAAGGTTATGTTAGGTTGAGTTATGTTAGTTTAAGCTAGGCAGCGTCGTGAAACCACCAAAAACGACGTCATCTAAAGAGATAGTGTTGTTTTACTGCAAGTACGAAACTGCGATAGGTGAAATGTTGTGAAAGCACACAAAACTGCATGAACAAGCCAAATACTGCGTGTTGTACCGTTACAAGTGCGAAACTGCTATGTTGTGATATTCTCGTTAAAGCGCATGAGAGCAATTTGAAACCTTAAAGAATGATGTCATTTAGCGAGATACAGCGTTCTGTACTGTAATAAGTTGGTGAAAAACTGTGAGGTCATGCAAATATCGTAATTGTGAACGAAACAGGGTAATTGAGCGTTTTGAGATACAAGTGCGAATGTTAGGTTAGGTTAAGATATGAACCGTCGTAAAACCACATTAAACAATGTCACTTAGTGAGATCTAGTGTTTTTCACCATTACAAGTCGGGAACTGTGATATCCTATGTTAAATCGCATGAAACCGTCGTAATGTTGTAGAAAGCATTGTAAAGTAGCCAGTAAAACGTTTTCTAACGATAGAAGTGCGAAGGTTATGTTAGGTTGAGTTAGTTTAAGCTAGGTAGCGTCGTGAAACCACCAAAAACGACGTCATCTAATGAGATAGTGTTGTTTTATTGCGACTACGAAACTGCGATAGGTCAAATATTGTGAAAGGACCCAAAACGGCATGCACTAGCCAGGTACTGCGTGTTGTACCGTTAAGAGTGCGAAACTGCTATATTGTGATATTCTTGGTAAAGCACATGCAAGCATCGTGAAACCTTATAGAACGATGTCATTTAGCGGGATACAGCGTTCTGTACTGCAATAGGTTGGTGAAAAACTGTGAGGTTATGCAAACATTGTATTTGTGAACGAAACAGTGTAATAGAGCGTTTTTAGATATAAGTGCGATGTTAGGTTATGTTAAGATACGAACCGTCGTAAAACTGCATTAAACAATGTCACTTAGTGAGATGCGGTGTTTTTCACCAATACAAGTCGGGAACTGCGATATCTAATGTGAAAGCGCTTGCAACCGTCGTTAGGTTAGGTTAGGTTAGGTTAGGTTGGGTTAGGTTGGGTTACGTTGGGTTGGGTTGGGTTAGGTTAGGTTGGGTTGGGTTAGGTTAGGTTAGGTTAGGCTGGGTTAGGTTGGGTTGGGTTGGGTTAGGTTAGGTTGGGTTGGGTTAGGTTGGGTTAGGTTAGGTTAGGTTAGGTTACGTTAGGTTAGGTTAGGTTAGGTTAGGTAAGGTTAGGTTAGGTTAGGTTAGGTTAGGTTTGGTTAGGTTAGGTTAGGTTAGGTTGGGTTGGGTTGGGTTGGGTTGCTTTAGGTTAGGTTAGGTTAGGTTAGGTTGGGTTGGGTTGGGATGGTTGGGTTAGGTTAGGTTAGGTTAGGTTAGGTTAAGTTTGGTTAGGTTAGGTTAGATTAGGTTAGGTAAGGTTGGGTTAGGTTAGGTTAGGTTAGGGTAAGATATGAACTGTCGTAAAACCGCATTAAACAATGTCACTTATTGATATGCAGTGTTTTTCACCATTACAAGTCGGGAACTGCGATATCTAATGTGAAAGCGCATGAAACCGTCATAATGTTGTAGAGAGCATTGTAAAGTAGCGAGTAAAACGTTTTCTAACGATAGAAGTGCGAAGGTTATGTTAGGTTGAGTTATGTAAGTTTAAGCTAGGTAGCGTCGTGAAACCACCGAAAACGACGTCATCTAATGAGATAGTGTTGTTTTATTGCGACTACGAAACTGCGATAGGTGAAATATTGTGAAAGGACACAAAACGGCATGAACTAGCCAGGTACTGCGTGTTGTACCGTTACAAGTGCGAAACTGCTATATTGTGATATTCTCGTTAAAGCGCATGCAAGCATCGTGAAACCTTAAACAACGAGATCATTTAGCGTGATACAGCGTTCTGTACTGCAATAAGTTGGTGAAAAACTGTGAGGTTATGCAAACAATGTATTTGTGAACGAAACAGTGTAATAGAGCGTTTTTAGATATAAGTGCGATGTTAGGTTATGTTAAGATACGAACCGTCGTAAAACTGCATTAAACAATGTCACTTAGTGAGATGCGGTGTTTTTCACCAATACAAGTCGGGAACTGCGATATCTAATGTGAAAGCGCTTGCAACCGTCGTTAGGTTAGGTTACGTTAGGTTAGGTTGGTTTGCGTTGGATTAGGTTAGGTTGGGTTGGGTTGGGTTGGGTTAGGTTGGGTTAGGTTAGGTTAGGTTAGGTTACGTTACGTTAGGTTAGGTTAGGTTACGTTAGGTTAGGTTAGGTTAGGTTACGTTAGGTTAGGTTAGGTTAGGTTAGGTAAGGTTAGGTTAGGTTAGGTTAGGTTTGGTTAGGTTAGGTTAGGTTAGGTTGGGTTGGGTTGGGTTGGGTTGGGTTAGGTTAGGTTATGTTAGGTTAGGTTAGGTTGGGTTAGGTTAGGTAGGGTTAAGTTAGGTTAGGTTGGGTTGGGTTAGGTTAGGTTAGGTTAGGTTAGGTTGGGTTGGGTTGTGTTAGGTTAGGTTAGGTTAGGTTAGGTTGGGTTGGGTTGGGTTAGGTTAGGTTGGGTTGGGTTGGGTGTGGTTGGGTTAGGTTAGGTTAGGTTAGGTTAGGTTGGGTTGGGTTGGGTTGGGTTGGGTTAGGTTAGGTTAGGTTAGGTTAAGTTAGGTTAGGTTAAGTTAGGTTAAGTTAGGTTAGGTAAGGTTAGGTTAGGTTAGGTTAGGTTACGTTAGGTTAAGATATGAACCGTCGTAAAACCGCAATAAACAATGTCACTCATTGAGATGCAGTGTTTTTCACCATTAGAAGTCGGGAACTGCGATATCTAATGTGAAAGCGCTTGATACCGTCGTAATGTTGTAGAAAGCAATGTAAAGTACCGAGTAAAACGTTTTCTAATGATAGAAGTGCGAAGGTTATGTTAGGTTGAGTTATGTTAGTTTAAGCTAGGTAGCGTCGTAAAACCACCAAAAACGACGTCATCTAACGAGATAGTGTTGTTTTATTGCAAGTACGAAACTGCGATAGGTGAAATGTTGTGAAAGCACACAAAACTGCATGAACAAGCCAAATACTGCGTGTTGTACTGTTACAAGTGCGAAACTGCTATGTTGTGATATTCTCGTTAAAGCGCATGAGAGCAATTTGAAACCTTAAAGAATTATGTCATTTAGCGAGATACAGCGTTCTGTACTGTAATAAGTTGGTGAAAAACTGTGAGGTCATGCAAATATTGTAATTGTGAACGAAACAGGGTAATTGAGCGTTTTGAGATACAAGTGCGAATGTTAGGTTAGGTTAAGATATGAACCGTCGTAAAACCACATTAAACAATGTCACTTAGTGAGATCCAGTGTTTTTCACCATTACAAGTCGGGAACTGTGATATCCTATGTTAAATCGCATGAAACCGTCGTAATGTTGTAGAAAGCATTGTAAAGTAGCCAGTAAAACGTTTTCTAACGATAGAAGTGCGAAGGTTATGTTAGGTTGAGTTAGTTTAAGCTAGGTAGCGTCGTGAAACCACCAAAAACGACGTCATCTAATGAGATAGTGTTGTTTTATTGCGACTATGAAACTGCGATAGGTCAAATATTGTGAAAGGACACAAAACGGCATGCACTAGCCAGGTACTGCGTGTTGTACCGTTACAAGTGCGAAACTGCTATATTGTGATATTCTTGGTAAAGCACATGCAAGCATAGTGAAACCTTATAGAACGATGTCATTTAGCGAGATACAGCGTTCTGTACTGCAATAGGTTGGTGAAAAACTGAGGTTATGCAAACATTGTATTTGTGAACGAAACAGTCTAATAGAGCGTTTTTAGATATAAGTGCGATGTTAGGTTATGTTAAGATACGAACCGTCGTAATACTGCATTAAACAATGTCACTTAGTGAGATGCGGTGTTTTTCACCAATACAAGTCGGGAACTGCGATATCTAATGTGAAAGCGCTTGCAACCGTCGTTAGGTTAGGTTAGGTTAGGTTAGGTTGGGTTAGGTTGGGTTACGTTGGGTTGGGTTGGGTTAGGTTAGGTTGGGTTGGGTTAGGTTGGGTTAGATTAGGTTAGGTTAGGTTAGGCTGGGTTAGGTTGGGTTAGGTTAGGTTGGGTTGGGTTAGGTTGGGTTAGGTTAGGTTAGGTTAGGTTACGTTAGGTTAGGTTAGGTTTGGTTAGGTAAGGATAGGTTAGGTTAGGTTAGGTTAGGTTAGGTTTGGTTAGGTTAGGTTAGGTTAGGTTGGGTTGGGTTGGGTTGCTTTAGGTTAGGTTAGGTTAGGTTGGGTTGGGTTGGGATGGTTGGGTTAGGTTAGGTTAGGTTAGGTTAGGTTAAGTTTGGTTAGGTTAGGTTAGATTAGGTTAGGTAAGGTTGGGTTAGGTTAGGTTAGGTTAGGGTAAGATATGAACTGTCGTAACACCGCATTAAACAATGTCACTTAGTGATATGCAGTGTTTTTCACCATTAAAAGTCGGGAATGGCGATATCTAATGTGAAAGCGCTTGAAACCGTCGTAATGTTGTAGAGAGCATTGTAAAGTAGCGAGTAAAACGTTTTCTAACGATAGAAGTGCGAAGGTTATGTTAGGTTGAGTTATGTAAGTTTAAGCTAGGTAGCGTCGTGAAACCACCAAAAACGACGTCATCTAATGAGATAGTGTTGTTTTATTGCGACTACGAAACTGCGATAGGTGAAATATTGTGAAAGGACACAAAACGGCATGAACTAGCTAGGTACTGCGTGTTGTACCGTTACAAGTGCGAAACTGCTATATTGTGATATTCTCGTTAAAGCGCATGCAAGCATCGTGAAACCTTAAACAACGAGATCATTTAGCGTGATACAGCGTTCTGTACTGCAATAAGTTGGTGAAAAACTGTGAGGTTATGCAAACATTGTATTTGTGAACGAAACAGTGTAATAGAGCGTTTTTAGATATAAGTGCGATGTTAGGTTATGTTAAGATACGAACCGTCGTAAAACTGCATTAAACAATGTCACTTAGTGAGATGCGGTGTTTTTCACCAATACAAGTCGGGAACTGCAATATCTAATGTGAAAGCGCTTGCAACCGTCGTTAGGTTAGGTTACGTTAGGTTAGGTTGGTTTGCGTTGGATTAGGTTAGGTTGGGTTGGGTTGGGTTGGGTTAGGTTGGGTTAGGTTAGGTTAGGTTACGTTACGTTAGGTTAGGTTAGGTTAGGTTAGGTTACGTTAGGTTAGGTTAGGTTACGTTAGGTTAGGTTAGGTTAGGTTAGGTTAGGTTTAAATAGGTTAGGTTAGGTTAGGTTGGGTTGGGTTGGGTTGGGTTAGGTTAGGTTATGTTAGGTTAGGTTAGGTTGGGTTAGGTTAGGTAGGGTTAAGTTAGGTTAGGTTGGGTTGGGTTGGGTTAGGTTAGGTTAGGTTAGGTTAGGTTGGGTTGGGTTGTGTTAGGTTGGGTTAGGTTAGGTAGGGTTAAGTTAGGTTAGGTTGGGTTGGGTTAGGTTAGGTTAGGTTAGGTTAGGTTGGGTTGGGTTGTGTTAGGTTAGGTTAGGTTAGGTTAGGTTAGGTTGGGTTGGGTTGGGTTAGGTTAGGTTAGGTTAGGTTGGGTTGGGTTGGGTGTGGTTGGGTTAGGTTAGGTTAGGTTAGGTTAGGTTGGGTTGGGTTGGGTTGGGTTGGGTTGGGTTAGGTTAGGTTAGGTTAGGTTAAGTTAGGTTAGGTTAAGTTAGGTTAAGTTAGGTTAGGTAAGGTTAGGTTAGGTTAGGTTAGGTTACGTTAGGTTAAGATATGAACCGTCGTAAAACCGCAATAAACAATGTCACTCAGTGAGATGCAGTGTTTTTCACCATTAGAAGTCGGGAACTGCGATATCTAATGTGAAAGCGCTTGATACCGTCGTAATGTTGTAGAAAGCAATGTAAAGTACCGAGTAAAACGTTTTCTAACGATAGAAGTGCGAAGGTTATGTTAGGTTGAGTTAGTTTAAGCTAGGTAGCGTCGTGAAACCACCAAAAACGACGTCATCTAATGAGATAGTGTTGTTTTATTGCGACACTGAAACTGCGATAGGTCAAATATTGTGAAAGGACACAAAACGGCATGCACTAGCCAGGTACTGCGTGTTGTACCGTTACATGTGCGAAACTGCTATATTGTGATATTCTTGGTAAAGCACATGCAAGCATCGTGAAACCTTATAGAACGATGTCATTTAGCGAGATACAGCGTTCTGTACTGCAATAGGTTGGTGAAAAACTGTGAGGTTATGCAAACATTGTGAACGAAACAGTGTAATAGAGCGTTTTTAGATATAAGTGCGATGTTAGGTTATGTTAAGATACGAACCGTCGTAAAACTGCATTAAACAATGTCACTTAGTGAGATGCGGTGTTTTTCACCAATACAAGTCGGGAACTGCGATATCTAATGTGAAAGCGCTTGCAACCATCGTTAGGTTAGGTTAGGTTAGGTTGCGTTAGGTTCGGTTAGGTTGGGTTGGGTTGGGTTAGGTTAGGTTGGGTTGGGTTAGGTTAGGTTACGTTACGTTAGGTTAGGTTAGGTTAGGCTGGGTTAGGTTGGGTTGGGTTGGGTTAGGTTAGGTTGGGTTGGGTTGGGTTAGGTTGGGTTAGGTTAGGTTAGGTTAGGTTACGTTAGGTTAGGTTAGGTTTGGTTAGGTAAGGTTAGGTTAGGTAAGGTCAGGTTAGGTTAGGTTAGGTTAGGTTTGGTTAGGTTAGGTTAGGTTAGGTTGGGTTGGGTTGGGTTGGTTTAGGTTAGGTTAGGTTGGGTTGGGTTGGGATGGTTGGGTTAGGTTATGTTAGGTTAAGTTTGGTTAGGTTAGGTTAGATTAGGTTAGGTAAGGTTGGGTTAGGTTAGGTTAGGTTAGGTTAAGATATGAACCGTCGTAAAACCGCATTAAAAAAAGTCACTTAGTGAGATGCAGTGTTTTTCACCATTACAAGTCGGGAATGGCGATATATAATGTGAAAGCGCTTGAAACCGTCGTAATGTTGTAGAAAGCAATGTAAAGTAGCGAGTAAAACGTTTTCTAACGGTAGAAGTGCGAAGGATATGTTAGGTACACTTATGTTAGTTTAAGCTAGGTAGCGTCGTGAAACCACCAAAAACGACGTCATCTAACGAGATAGTGTGGTTTTATTGCATATACGAAACTGCAATAGGTGAAATGTTGTGAAAGCACACAAAACGGCATGAACAAGCCAGATACTGCGTGTTGTACCGTTACAAGTGCGAAACTGCTACATTGTGATATTCTCGTTAAAGCGCATGCAAGCATCGTGAAACCTAAAAAATGTCATTTAGCGAGATGCAGCGTTCTGTACTGCAATAAGTTGCTGAAAAACTGTGAGGTTATGCAAATATTGTAATTGTGAATGAAACAGTGTAATCGAGCGTTTTTAGATACAAGTGCGAATTTTAGGTTAGGTTAAGATATGAACCGTCGAAAAACCGCATTAAACAATGTCACTTATTGAGATGCAGTGTTTTTCACCATTACAAGTCGGGAACTGCGATATCTAATGTGAAAGCGCATGAAACCGTCATAATGTTGTAGAGAGCATTGTAAAGTAGCGAGTAAAATGTTTTCTAATGATAGAAGTGCGAAGGTTATGTTAGGTTGAGTTATGTTAGTTTAAGCTAGGTAGCGTCGTGAAACCACCAAAAACGACGTCATCTAATGAGATAGTGTTGTTTTATTGCGACTACGAAACTGCGATAGGTGAAATATTGTGAAAGGACACAAAACGGCATGAACTAGCCAGGTACTGCGTGTTGTACCGTTACAAGTGCGAAACTGCTATATTGTGATATTCTCGTTAAAGCGCATGCAACCATCGTGAAACCTCAAAGAACGATGCCATTTAGCGAGATACAGCGTTCTGTACTGTAATATGTTGGTGAAAAACTGTGAGGTTATGCAAATATCGTATTTGTGAACGAAACAGTGTAATAGAGCGTTTTAATATACAAGTGCGATGTTAAGTTATGTTAAGATATGAACCGTCGTAAAACCACATTAAACAATGTCACTTAGTGAGATGCAGTGTTTTTCACCATTACAAGTCGGGAACTGCGATATCTAATGTGAAAGCGCTTGCAACCGTCGTTAGGTTAGGTTAGGTTAGGTTGTTTTGGGTTGGATTAGGTTAGGTTGGGTTCGGTTGGGTTGGGTTGGGTCAGGTTGGGTTAGGTTAGGTTAGGTTAGGTTAGGTTAGGTTACGTTACGTTAGGTTAGGTTAGGTTAGGTTACGTTAGGTTAGGTTAGGTAAGGATAGCTTAGGTTAGGTTAGGTTAGGTTTGGTTTGGTTAGGTTGGGTTGGATTCGCTTGGGTTAGGTTAGGTTATGTTAGGTTAGGTTAGGTTGGGTTAGGTTAGGTTGGGTTAGGTTAGGTTGGGTTGGGTTAGGTTAGGTTAGGTTAGGTTAGGTTGGGTTGGGTTGTCTTAAGTTAGGTTAGGTTAGGTTAGTTTAGGTTAGGTTGGGTTGGGTTGGGTTAGGTTAGGTTAGGTTAGGTCAGGTTAGGTTAGGTTAAGTTGGGTTGGGTTGGGTGTGGTTGGGTTAGGTTAGGTTAGGTTAGGCTGGGTTAGGTTGGGTTGGGTTGGGTTAGGTTAGGTTGGGTTGGGTTGGGTTAGGTTGGGTTAGGTTAGGTTAGGTTAGGTTACGTTAGGTTAGGCTAGGTTTGGTTAGGTAAGGTTAGGTTAGGTAAGGTCAGGTTAGGTTAGGTTAGGTTAGGTTTGGTTAGGTTAGGTTAGGTTAGGTTGGGTTGGGTTGGGTTGGTTTAGGTTAGGTTAGGTTAGGTTGGGTTGGATTGGGATGGTTGGGTTAGGTTAGGTTAGGTTAAGTTTGGTTAGCTTAGGTTAGGTTAGGTAAGGTTGGGTTAGGTTAGGTTAGGTTAGGTTAAGATATGAACCGTCGTAAAACCGCATTAAACAATGTCACTTAGTGAGATGCAGTGTTTTTCACCATTACAAGTCGGGAATGGCGATATCTAATGTGAAAGCGCTTGATACCGTCGTAATGTTGTAGAAAGCAATGTAAAGTACCGAGTAAAACGTTTTCTAATGATAGAAGTGCGAAGGTTATGTTAGGTTGAGTTATGTTAGTTTAAGCTAGGTAGCGTCGTGAAACCACCAAAAACGACGTCATCTAACGAGATAGTGTTGTTTTATTGCATATACGAAACTGCGATAGGTGAAATGTGAAAGCACACAAAACGGCATGAACAAGCCAGATACTGCGTGTTGTACCGTTACAAGTGCGAAACTGCTACATTGTGATATTCTCGTTAAAGCGCATGCAAGCATCGTGAAACCTAAAAAATGATGTCATTTAGCGAGTTGCAGCGTTCTGTACTGCAATAACTTGCTGAAGAACTGTGAGGTTATGCAAATATTGTAATTGTGAACGAAACAGTGTAATAGAGCGTTTTTATATACAAGTGCGAATGTTAGGTTAGGTTAAGATATGAACCGTCGTAAAACCGCATTAAACAATGTCACTTAGTGAGATGCAGTGTTTTTCACCATTACAAGTCGGGAACTGTGATATCCTATGTTAAATCGCATGAACCGTCGTAATGTTGTAGCAAGCATTGTAAAGTAGCTAGTAAAACGTTTTCTAACGATAGAAGTGCGAAGGTTATGTTAGGTTGAGTTAGTTTAAGCTAGGTAGCGTCGTGAAACCACCAAAATCGACGTCATCTAACGAGATAGTGTTGTTTTATTGTGACTACGAAACTGCGATAGGTGAAATATTGTGAAAGGACACAAAACGGCATGAAATAGCCAGGTACTGCGTGTTGTATCGTTACAAGTGCGAAACTGCTATATTGTGATATTCTCGTTAAAGCGCATGCAAGCATCGTGAAACCTTGAAGAACGATGTCATTTAGCGAGATACCGCGTTCTGTACTGCAATAAGTTGCTGAAAAACTGTGAGGTTATGCAATTATCGTAATTAAGAACGAAACAGTGTAATAGAGCGTTTTTAGATGCAAGTGCAAATGTTAGGTTAGGTTAAGATATGAACCGTCGTAAAACCGCATTAAACAATGTCACTTAGTGAGATGCAGTGTTTTTCACCATTACAAGTCGGGAACTGCGATATCTAATGTGAAAGCGCTTGCAACCGTCGTTAGGTTAGGTTAGGTTAGGTTAAGTTAGGTTGGTTTGGGTTGGATTAGGTTAGGTTGGGTTGGGTTGGGTTGGGTTAGGTTGGGTTAGGTTAGGTTACGTTAGGTTACGTTACGTTAGGTTAGGTTAGGTTAGGTTACGTTAGGTTAGGTTAGGTTAGGTTACGTTAGGTTTGGTTAGGTAAGGTTTGGTTAGGTTAGGTTAGGTTAGGTTTGGTTAGGTTAGGTTAGGTTGGGTTGGGTTAGGTTATGTTAGGTTAGGTTAGGTTGGGTTAGGTTAGGTTGGGTTAGGTTAGGTTAGGTTAGGTTAGGTTAGTTTAGGTTAGGTTGGGTTGGGTTGGGTTAGGTTAGCTTAGGTTAGGTCAGGTTAGGTTAGGTTAGGTTGGGTTGGGTTGGGTGTGGTTGGGTTAGGTTAGGTTAGGTTAGGTTAGGTCAGGTTAGGTTAGGTTAGGTCAGGTTAGGTAAGCTTAGGTTGGGTTGGGTTGGGTGTGGTTGGGTTAGGTTAGGTTAGGTTAGGTTGGGTTGGGTTGGGTTGGGTTGGGTTGGGTTGGGTTAGGTTAGGTTAGGTTAGGTTAGGTTATGTTAAGTTAGGTTAGGTTAGGTTAAGTTAGGTTAAGTTAGGTTAGGTAAGGTTAGGTTAGGTTAGGTTAGGTTAAGATATGAACCGTCGTAAAACCGCAATAAACAATGTCACTTAGTGAGATGCAGTGTTTTTCACCATTAGAAGTCGGGAACTACGATATCTAATGTGAAAGCGCTTGATACCGTCGTAATGTTGTAGAAAGCATTGTAAAGTAGCGAGTAAAACGTTTTCTAACGATAGAAGTGCGAAGGTTATGTTAGGTTGAGTTATGTTAGTTTAAGCTAGGTAGCGTCGTGAAACCACCAAAAACGACGTCCTCTAGAGATAGTGTTGTTTTATTGCAAGTACGAAACTGCGATAGGTGAAATGTGAAAGCACACAAAACGGCATGAACAAGCCAAATACTGCGTGTTGTACCGTTACAAGTGCGAAACTGCTATGTTGTGATATTCTCGTTAAAGCGCATGCAAGCATCGTGAAACCTTAAACAACGATGTCATTTAGCGTGATACAGCGTTCTGTACTGCAAAACGTTGGTGAAAAACTGTGAGGTTATGCAAATATCGTATTTGTGAACGAAACAGTGTAATAGAGCGTTTTTAGATACAAATGCGATGTTAGGTTATGTTAAGATACGAACCGTCGTAAAACTGCATTAAACAATGTCACTTAGTGAGATGCGGTGTTTTTCACCAATACAAGTCGGGAACTGCGATATCTAATGTGAAAGCGCTTGCAACCATCGTTAGGTTAGGTTAGGTTAGGTTAGGTTGGGTTAGGTTGGGTTACGTTGGGTTGGGTTGAGTTAGGTTAGGTTGGGTTGGGTTAGGTTGGGTTAGATTAGGTTAGGTTAGGTTAGGCTGGGTTAGGTTGGGTTGGGTTGGGTTAGGTTAGGTTGGTTTGGGTTAGGTTGGGTTAGGTTAGGTTAGGTTACGTTAGGTTAGGTTAGGTTTTGTTAGGTAAGGTTAGGTTAGGTAAGGTCAGGTTAGGTCAGGTAAGGTTAGGTTAGGTTAGGTTTGGTTAGGTTAGGTTAGGTTAGGTTGGGTTGGGTTGGGTTGGGTTGCTTTAGGTTAGGTTAGGTTAGGTTAGGTTGGGTTGGGTTGGGATGGTTGGGTTAGGTTAGGTTAGGTTAGGTTAAGTTTGGTTAGGTTAGGTTAGATTAGGTTAGGTAAGGTTGGGTTAGGTTAGGTTAGGTTAGGTTAGGATATGAACTGTCGTAAAACCGCTTTAAACAATGTCACTTATTGATATTGTAGGCATTCATTAAGCACATCTACTTTCTTTACACATATTCATCATCATGAGTGGTCGTCATCTTCGTCTGCTGTGGGGACTTGGCTTGTCTGAGTTCTGTGCCTTGGGCGTGGTCGCTTCATCGTGTCTTCTGGGCCTAATAAAGGTTGCCTTCACCGTTACATCACAAGTGGTGGAGTGTGCTCTACGATCTTCCGTCCTCTCCTAGCCCAATCTGCCTCCTGGAGCTGCGCTCAGGTCGTCGTTTGTACCAGGTGTCCGGTAACATGCCTCAGGACGAGCCAACCGGCGCTTCTGCGTCTACCTCCACGACCCCGGCTACCACGGCCTATCCAACGTGGATTATCACCGCGCACCAGCGTGAGCCGCCCACGTTCGCCGGACTTCGAGGTGAAGATGTGGAAGATTGGTTGGACCAGTTCAATCGAGCGAGTTCCACTAACAACTGGGATGATCCTACCAAGCTTCGCCGTGTTTCTTTCTACCTCACAGGCGTAGCGAAAACATGGTTTTTCAATCATGAAACCGACATTACGGACTGGACACGCTTCAAGCAACAGCTTCGCCAAATTTTCGGCACCCCGGCGGTTCGCTCTGCTCTCGCGAAGAAGACACTGGATTCTCGCAAGCAACAATGCGGTGAGTCATACACGTCGTACATAGAGGATGTGCCTCTCTCTGTCACCGTTTCAGCACGTCCATGTCAGAATCAGAGAGAGTTCGTCATCTATTGAAAGGGATAGGCACGGTCGCGTTCAGTGCCTTGGTCATTCAAAACCCGACTACAGTCGCTGACGTTGTTGCCACGTGCCAACGCCAAGAGGAACTTGAATCCCAACGGTTACCGCCGGACAGCTCTGAAAACATTACCACGACTGATGCCTCATTGCATGCTATGATCCGGGCGATTATACGAGAAGAGCTGCAATCTTTCGGCCTCTCAATGACACCGAGTCCACCTCCCCCCTCCAACACTGTTTTGCGGGATGTTATCAAAGAGGAGTTGGCGTCCATGACCGGGCCAGCGTTTGTAGAGTCTCCAGTACCTCGACTCCGGCCGACGTACGCACAAGTCCTCGCTGGCTCACCACCCGTGGTACAACCGATGCCCGCACACTCAACGCCTGTCACGCTGGCTTCGTTAACTCCGAGTGTGACTAGCCAGCCCTTTCACCCACCGTCGCGGCCGCATCGTCCGATCTGTTATTACTGCGGCTATCGGGGCCACATTGCACGCGTCTGTCGGAAGCGTCAGCAGGACGAGCGTCGTGGACTCGAAACCTACGGACGGGATGATGGGACAAGCTGGTACGCTTTCCAACGTCGTCCTTATGATCCGCCGCTACGCCGCTCACCGTCTCCAACTGCGACATCTGAGCCAATCAGTTCCTACCGCTCTACTAGACGCCGCTCACCCTCACCCCTCCGCCGTTCCACGTCTCCATTGCGACCTGTGTCGCAATTCACCAACCAACGCCCGGAAAACTAACCTCTGCAGCTTTTGGAGGAAAAGCTGCATCGAACAAAAAGACAGAAATTCCTCCACTGCGTCCATATAATACGATAGCTGTTTTAATAGAAGGTGTGTACGTGGACGCTTTAATAGACACTGGTGCTTCTTTGTCTGTCATTGATCGTTCTTTGTGCTCACGTCTACGAAAAGTCACCACCCCTTATGATGGACCTACACTGCACGCTGCTCAAGGGGACGCCATTAGACCTGCCGCTATGTGCACCGCTCGTGTTTTCATAGCTGGTATTCTTCATTTTGTAGAATTTGCTGTGCTGAATTCGTGTGCCCACCAGATTATATTAGGCTGGGATTTTCTGTCTACGGCGAACGCTTCCATCTGCTGTCGAGAAAATATTGTTCATATGATGGAAACTGACTATGCCCTGTATGCGGATGACAAGCCCGTTCGCTTGCTCGCTGCTGAAGAGACCGAGCTACCACCTGGTCATCAGCGGATAGTTGCCATCACTTCTAATGTGATCGACTCTGGTGACGTGTTTGTCCAACCATCTGCACGCTGTCTCGCAAGAGGTATAGCCCTTGCTTCAGGTCTAGTGCGATTCCACAATGGCTCCGGACTTCTCAACGCTACAAACCAGACTTCTGAGAAAATTCTCATTCCTAAAGGCACCACAATAGCTGGCGTTTCTGAATCTCAACCTGTCTCTGTTGTCCCGCTTATGCCAGCGTGTTCTGACCTTCCTTCTATTGGACGTTCACCAAGCGTTTCTGTTCTTGCTGCGACTATTAGTCCAGAACTGACCTCTTCACAGACAGATGAGTTGCTTGCCTTGCTACAAAAGCATAGCAAATTGTTTGATGCCCATTCCTCATCTCTGGGACAGACGTCCATAATTAGCCATCGTATTCAGACCAATGGCACTTCGATCGTACGCCGTCGACCATATCGCGTCTCTTCATCAGAGCGTGAGATAATTGAACAAAATGTAGCCGATATGCTGCAACGGAACATTATACGTCCCTCCACGAGTCCTTGGTCATCCCCTGTTGTTTTAGTGAGGAAAAAAGATGGCTCCGTGCGATTCTGCGTGGACTACAGAGCACTTAATAAGATTACCCACAAGGATGTTTACCCCATGCCGCGCATAGACGATGCTTTGGATTCACTGCAAGGTGCTGAGTACTTCTCAAGCCTAGACCTGCGTTCAGGTTACTGGCAAATACCCATGCACGAGGATGACAAAGAAAAGACAGCGTTTTCAACACCAGATGGGCTGTATGAATTCAACGTCATGCCATTCGGCCTTTGCAATGCTCCAGCAACATTCGAGCGGATGATCGACACAGTTTTACGAGGCTTGAAGTGGAAGACTTGCTTGTGCTATTTAGACGATATCGTTATTTTCTCGTCAACCTTCCCTCAGCACTTGCAACGACTGGACGAAGTTCTTACGTGCCTTGCAAACGCAGGCCTTCAGCTGAACACCAAGAAGTGCCATTTTGCGAGCAAGACGATTAAAGTGTTAGGCCACATCGTAAGCAAGGACGGTATTCGTCCCGATCCTGACAAGATTTCCGCTGTCCAACACTTCCCGCGTCCTGAAAAAGCCAAAGATTTGCGCAGTTTCCTCGGCCTCGCTTCTTATTTTCGCCGATTCATTCGAGACTTCGCCTCAATAGCCTCACCATTGCACAAGTTGCTCGGATCAGGCGTCGCCTTTGTGTGGTCTCCTGAATGTGAAGCGGCGTTTGCCCAACTGAAGTGTGCACTCACATCCGAACCAGTCCTCTGCCATTTCGACGAAACCGCGCCTACGCTCCTGCATACAGACGCTAGTGGTCGAGGCATTGGTGGAATTCTCCTACAGCGAGACAAATCTTCACGTGAGAAAGTCGTCGCATACGCGAGTCGTGCACTGACCCCTGCTGAAAAGAATTATACCATCACCGAACAGGAGTGCCTAGCGGTCGTATGGTCGATACAAAAGTTTCGACCTTATCTCCACGGCCGCCACTTTACTGTGGTTACGGACCATCACGCCTTGTGCTGGCTCTCGACAATCAAGAACTTGTCCGGCCGCCTTGGTCGCTGGATTCTTCGCTTACAAGAATACGACTTCACTATCACATACAAGTCGGGAAACAAGCACCAAGACGCCGACGCACTTTCGCGTTGCCCGCTCTCTTCCGAGCCGCTTAACAAACCCGCCACTGCCGCACACGAGAAGCTTTCAGCCATCTCTTCCCTACATATTTCGTCATTAACTACTTTGGACCCAACTTCTCCAAGCGAGTGTGGTTTGTTCTTATCTCACCAACGTGCTGACCCTTACTGTCGCCGCATCATGGACCGTCTTGACGGGACTTGCCGGCCCCCTAACGCCCGTCTTCGCCGACAGCTGACGCAATTCAAGCTACACAACCACGTCCTGTACCGTCATATCTACCACCCTGATGGTCAACGCTGGGTGCCCGTTTTACCTCGCTCTCTTCGGGCTCAAGTCCTCAAGACATATCACGACGACATGTCTGCTGGACACATGGGCTTCCAGAAAACGTATGACCGCATAAGATGTCACTACTACTGGCCGGGCTTGTCCACCTGTGTCGCGAAGTACGTTGCCTCATGCGCCCTTTGTCAGCGTCGCAAGCTACCTACATCAACTCGAAGTGGACAATTACAACCGCTCCCGTGTCCCCTGCAACCATTCGAGGTAGTTGGCATTGACCTGTATGGTCCGCTTCCTATGACTGTCACGGGCAATCGATGGATAGTTACAGCTGTCGACCACCTGACCCGCTACGCCGAAACAGCTCCCGTGCCTTCTGCATCAGCTTCGGAAGTGGCCGACTTCATCCTTCGAGCAATAATCCTTCGACACGGAGCTCCTCGTGTAATCCTGAGCGACCGTGGAAGAGTATTTCTTTCAGCACTCGTCGAAGAAGTGCTCAAGGCAGCCGGCACTACACACAAAACAAGCTCCAGTTACCATCCTCAGACGAATGGCCTGACTGAGCGCTTCCATCGTACACTGTCAGATATGATTGCGATGTATATCGAACCCGACCACAGAAACTGGGACGCCGTTTTGCCATTTGTCACTTTTGCGTATAATACCTCTGTACAGCGCACAACCGGTTACTCGCCGTTCTACCTCGTCCACGGTCGCTTCCCCTCTTCTTTCCTCGATGTTTCGTTCTTCTCTGCGCCTGTCAAACCATGTTCATCTTCAAGTGAAGAATACGTGTCTCGTCTACTTCATTGCCGCCAGCTGGCTCGCGTCAACACTGAAGCCAAGCAACAGGATCGCAAGCTTGAATATGATGCCTCTCATCGTGCCGTGTCTCTCAGCCCTGGTGACGAAGTCCTCCTTCTTAAACCCATTCGCACTCCCGGACTGTGCGAGAAGTTTCATTTACGTTTTATTGGCCCCTACACTGTCTTGAAGCAAACATCTCCTGTGAATTATCGCGTGGCACCCGTTCTTCTTCCGACGGACCGCCGCTACAGGGCAGCAGAAATAGTCCACGTATCCCGCATGAAGCCTTTCATACGGCGTTCATCTTCGCTTTAAAATGCGGCCAAGAGCTGCGGTCAGGATGACCGCTTTCACGTGGGGGGGGAAGTTAGTGTAGGCATTCATTAAGCACATCTACTTTCTTTACACATATTCATCATCATGAGTGGTCGTCATCTTCATCTGCTGTGGGGACTTGGCTTGTCTGAGTTCTGTGCCTTGGGCGTGGTCGCTTCATCGTGTCTTCTGGGCCTAATAAAGGTTGCCTTCACCGTTACATCACAATATGCAGTGTTTTTCACCATTACAAGTCGGGAACTGCGATATCTAATGTGAAAGCGCATGAAACCGTCATAATGTTGTAGAGAGCATTGTAAAGTAGCGAGTAAAACGTTTTCTAACGATAGAAGTGCGAAGGTTATGTTAGGTTGAGTTATGTAAGTTTAAGCTAGGTAGCGTCGTGAAACCACCAAAAACGACGTCATCTAATGAGATAGTGTTGTTTTATTGCGACTACGAAACTGCGATAGGTGAAATATTGTGAAAGGACACAAAACGGCATGAACTAGCCAGGTACTGCGTGTTGTACCGTTACAAGTGCGAAACTGCTATATTGTGATATTCTCGTTAAAGCGCATGCAAGCATCGTGAAACCTTAAAGAACGATGTCATTTAGCGAGATACAGCGTTCTGTACTGTAATAAGTTCGTGAAAAACTGTGAGGTTATGCAAATATCGTATTTGTGAACGAAACAGTGTAATAGAGCGTTTTAAATATACAAGTGCGATGTTAAGTTATGTTAAGATATGAACCGTCGTAAAACCGTCAAACAATGTCACTTGGTGAGATGCAGTGTTTTTCACCATTACAAGTCGGGAACTGCGATATCTAATGTGAAAGCGCTTGCAACCGTCTTTAGGTTGGGTTAGGTTAGGTTAGGTTAGGTTAGGTTAGTTTGGGTTGGATTAGGTTAGGTTGGGTTGGGTTGGGTTGGGTTGGGTTAGGTTGGGTTAGGTTAGGTTAGGGTGGGTTGGGTGGGGTTGGGTTGGGTTGGGTTAGGTTAGGTTAGGTTAGGTTGGGTTGGGTTGGATTGGGTTGGGTTGGGTTGAGTTAGGTTAGGTTAGGTTAGGTTAGGTTACGTTAGGTTAGGTTAGGTTAGGTTACGTTAGGTTAGGTAAGGTTAGGTTAGGTTAGGTTAGGTTTGGTTAGGTTAGGTTAGGTTAGGTTGGGTTGGGTTGGGTTTGGTTGGGTTGGGTTGGGTTAGATTAGGTTAGGTTAGGTAATTTTACATGACTAAGAAATCTTAGCGCCACAGAACGGAAACAAAAGAAAGAAACGTAGACAACACGAGCGCTAACTTCAAACCAAGTTTATTAGGAAACACACATGAATATATACGAACTCAAATCACAGAAATCTCACGCCTACTTTTTAACACATATATTGTTATACAACGTCATACAAAAACAAAAAATGTAATATCAGGAAATAAACAGGTAAACGCGCATGTGTAAATGGAACCAAGAAAACTTAGAAAAACTTAACAGCCCCCCGAAAAACCCTACAAACGAAAAATGTAACACCAACTGCGCATGCTTACCTCGGTGAAACTATGAAAACGTGCTCATTAGGAATGAAAATTCTTTATCGTGAAGGAGTACAGACGGATGACTCACGCACTTCTCGCCACGTTTTCGGATGAAGCAGGCCTCAACTAATTCTCGGGTTAACTGCTCTCTGTGACGGAATAGCACAGCTGTTTGATCGAACATTGGAGTACAGCCACACTGACGGCAATGTAATGCCAAGTGGGATGTCGGTGTGCCTTTCAAAGAGCTGTGGTGCTCGCGTAGACGGATATTGAGACACCGCCCAGATTGGCCCACGTAAACGTGTCCGCACGAAAAGGGCGTCTCGTATACCACCCCTTTTACACAAGACACGAAACGAATGCCATGTCTCATTGTGCACTTGCCTTTTTTACCACTTTTTTTATTTTCACGGTGCTGCAGTCTCGGGCAAATATCCTTCAGTTTACTTTTGGCTGAAAACACCACGTTGACGCCAAAGCGTGCCGCCACTCTCTTAAACCGGTGGGACACTCCGTGAATATAAGGGATTACCGAGAAAGGTCTGCTCCCTTTGCATCTTTCCGTAGCCGCCAGCTTACCACCTGCTCTTATGGTTTTAAGCAACCTTTCACTAACAGCGGCTATAACAGCATCAGGGTACCCTGCCTGCCGCAACTTAACTGCTTGTTCACACATGCTTTGTCGAATCAGGTGCGGGCATGACTTTGAGATGGCAGACCGGATACAGGAGCTGGCTATTCCATTCTTTACAAGTCTGGAGTGACCAGACTGGTAGTCAAGCAAGCCCTTTTGAGACCTTGGTTTATATCGCCAGCATAAACCATCAGGGCTAAATGCTAACTGGAGGTCTAAATACTGCAATGCATCGTTCCGGGGTACCTCACATGTGAACGTCAAACCGTGCCATGTGAGGTACCCCGGAACGATGCATTGCAGTATTTAGACCTCCAGTTAGCATTTAGCCCTGATGGTTTATGCTGGCGATATAAACCAAGGTCTCAAAAGGGCTTGCTTGACTACCAGTCTGGTCACTCCAGACTTGTAAAGAATGGAATAGCCAGCTCCTGTATCCGGTCTGCCATCTCAAAGTCATGCCCGCACCTGATTCGACAAAGCATGTGTGAACAAGCAGTTAAGTTGCGGCAGGCAGGGTACCCTGATGCTGTTATAGCCGCTGTTAGTGAAAGGTTGCTTAAAACCATAAGAGCAGGTGGTAAGCTGGCGGCTACGGAAAGATGCAAAGGGAGCAGACCTTTCTCGGTAATCCCTTATATTCACGGAGTGTCCCACCGGTTTAAGAGAGTGGCGGCACGCTTTGGCGTCAACGTGGTGTTTTCAGCCAAAAGTAAACTGAAGGATATTTGCCCGAGACTGCAGCACCGTGAAAATAAAAAAAGTGGTAAAAAAGGCAAGTGCACAATGAGACATGGCATTCGTTTCGTGTCTTGTGTAAAAGGGGTGGTATACGAGACGCCCTTTTCGTGCGGACACGTTTACGTGGGCCAATCTGGGCGGTGTCTCAATATCCGTCTACGCGAGCACCACAGCTCTTTGAAAGGCACACCGACATCCCACTTGGCATTACATTGCCGTCAGTGTGGCTGTACTCCAATGTTCGATCAAACAGCTGTGCTATTCCGTCACAGAGAGCAGTTAACCCGAGAATTAGTTGAGGCCTGCTTCATCCGAAAACGTGGCGAGAAGTGCGTGAGTCATCCGTCTGTACTCCTTCACGATAAAGAATTTTCATTCCTAATGAGCACGTTTTCATAGTTTCACCGAGGTAAGCATGCGCAGTTGGTGTTACATTTTTCGTTTGTAGGGTTTTTCGGGGGGCTGTTAAGTTTTTCTAAGTTTTCTTGGTTCCATTTACACATGCGCGTTTACCTGTTTATTTCCTGATATTACATTTTTTGTTTTTGTATGACGTTGTATAACAATATATGTGTTAAAAAGTAGGCGTGAGATTTCTGTGATTTGAGTTCGTATATATTCATGTGTGTTTCCTAATAAACTTGGTTTGAAGTTAGCGCTCGTGTTGTCTACGTTTCTTTCTTTTGTTTCCGTTCTGTGGCGCTAAGATTTCTTAGTCATGCATCGTTACCAACCTGCCCAACTCGCCGCACTCATTAGGTAATTTTAGGTTAGTTTAAGTTAGGTTGGGTTGGGTTGGGTTAGGTTAGGTTAGGTTAGGTTGGGTTGGGTGGGGTTGGGTTGGGTTGGGTTAGGTTAAGTTAGATTAGGTTAGGTTGGGTTGGGTTGGGTTGGGTTAGGTTAGGTTAGGTTAAGTTAGGTTAGGTTAGGTTAGGTAAGGTTAGGTTAGGTTAGGTTAGGTTAGGTTAAAATATGAACCGTCGTAAAACCGCATGAAACAATGTCACTTAGTGAGATGCAGTGTTTTTCACCATTACAAGTCGGGAACTGCGATATCTTATGTTAAATCGCATGAACCGTCGTAATGTTGTAGAAAGCATTGTAAAGTAGCGAGTAAAACATTTTCTAACGATAGAAGTGCGAAGGTTATGTAAGGTTGAGTTAGTTGAAGCTAGGTAGCGTCATGAAACCACCAAAAACGACGTCATCTAACGAGATAGTGTTGTTTTATTGACTACGAAACTGCGATAGGTGAAATATTGGGAAAGGACACAAAACGGCATGAACTAGCAAGTTACTGCATGTTGTATCGTTACAAGTGCGAAACTGCTATATTGTGATATTCTCGTTAAAGCGCATGCAAGCATCGTGAAACCTTAAAGAACGATGTCATTTAGCGAGATACAGCGTTCTGTACTGCAATAAGTTGCTGAAAACTGTGAGGCTATGCAAATATCGTAATTGTGAACGAAACAGTGTAATAGAGCGTTTTTAGATACAAGTGCGAATGTGGGTTAGGTTAAGATGTGAACCGTCGTAAAACCGCATTAAACAATGTCACTTAGTGAGATGCAGTGTTTTTCACCATTACAAGTCGGTAACTGCGATATCTAATGTGAAAGCGCATGAAACCGTCATAATGTTGTAGCAAGCATTGTAAAGTAGCTAGTAAAACGTTTTCTAACGATAGAAGTGCGAAGGTTATGTTAGGTTGAGTTATGTTAGTTTAAGCTAGGTAGCGTGGTGAAACCACCAAAAACGACGTCATCTAATGAGATAGTGTTGTTTTATTGCGACTACGAAACTGCAATAGGTGAAATATTGTGAACGAACACAAAACGGCATGAACTAGCCAGGTACTGCGTGTTGTACCGTTACAAGTGCGAAACTGCTATATTGTGATATTCTCGTTAAAGCACATGCAAGCATCGTGAAACCTTAAAGAACGATGTCATTTAGCGAGATACAGCGTTCTGTACTGTAATAAGTTGGTGAAAAACTGTGAGGTTATGCAAATATCGTATTTGTGAACGAAACAGTGTAATAAAGCGTTTTTAATATAAGTGCTATGTTAAGTTATGTTAAGATATGAACCGTCGTAAAACCGCATTAAACAATGTCACTTAGTGAGATGCAGTGTTTTTCACCATTACAAGTCGGGAACTGCGATATCTAATGTGAAAGCGCTTGCAACCGTCATTAGGTTAGGCTAGGTTAGGTTGTTTTGGGTTGGATTAGGTTAGGTTGGGTTGGGTTGGGTTGGGTTAGGCTGGGTTACGTTAGGTTAGGTTACGTTACGTTAGGTTAGGTTAGGTTAGGTTACGTTAGGTTAGGTTACGTTAGGTTTGGTTAGGTAAGGTTAGGTTAGGTTAGGTTAGGTTTGGTTAGGTTAGGTTAGGTTGGGTTGGGTTAGGTTATGTTAGGTTAGGTTAGGTTGGGTTAGGTTAGGTTGGGTTAGGTTAGGTTAGGTTAGGTTAGGTTAGGTTAGGTTGGGTTGGGTTGGGTGTGGTTGGGTTAGGTTAGGTTAGGTTAGGTTAGGTTGGGTTGGGTTGGGTTGGGTTGGGTTAGGTTAGGTTAGGTTAGGTTAAGTTAGGTTAGGTTAGGTTAAGTCAGGTTAAGTTAGGTTAGGTAAGGTTAGGTTAGGTTAGGTTAGGTTAGGTTAAGATATGAACCGTCGTAAAACCGCAATAAACAATGTCACTTAGTGAGATGCAGTGTTTTTCACCATTAGAAGTTGGGAACTACGATATCTATTGTGAAAGCGCTTGATACCGTCGTAATGTTGTAGAAAGCAATGTAAAGTACCGAGTAAAACGTTTTCTAATGATAGAAGTGCGAAGGTTATGTTAGGTTGAGTTATGTTAGTTTAAGCTAGGTAGCGTCGTGAAACCACCAAAAACGACGTCATCTAACGAGATAGTGTTGTTTTATTGCAAGTACGAAACTGCGATAGGTGAAATGTGAAAGCACACAAAACGGCATGAACAAGCCAAATACTGCGTGTTGTACCGTTACAAGTGCGAAACTGCTATGTTGTGATATTCTCGTTAAAGAGCATGCAAGCATCGTGAAACCTAAAAAATGACGTCATTTAGCGAGATGCAGCGTTCTGTACTGCAATAACTTGCTGAAAAACTGTGAGGTTATGCAAATATTGTAATTGTGAACGAAACAGTGTAATAGAGCGTTTTTAGATACAAGTGCGAATGTTAGGTTAGGTTAAGATATGAACCGTCGTAAAACCGCATTAAACAATGTCACTTAGTGAGATGCAGTGTTTTTCACCATTACAAGTCGGGAACTGTGATATCCTATGTTAAATCGCATGAACCGTCGTAATGTTTTAGATGCAAGCATTGTAAAGTAGCTAGTAAAACGTTTTCTAACGATAGAAGTGCGAAGGTTATGTTAGGTTGAGTTAGTTTAAGCTAGGTAGCGTCGTGAAACCACCAAAAACGACGTCATCTAACGAGATAGTGTTGTTTTATTGTGACTACGAAACTGCGATAGGTGAAATATTGTGAAAGGACACAAAACGGCATGAACTAGCCAGGTACTGCGTGTTGTATCGTTACAAGTGCGAAACTGCTATATTGTGATATTCTCGTTAAAGCGCATGCAAGCATCGTGAAACCTTAAAGAACGATGTCATTTAGCGAGATACCGCGTTCTGTACTGCAATAGGTTCCTGAAAAACTGTGAGGTTATGCAATTATCGTAATTGTGAACGAAACAGTGTAATAGAGCGTTTTTAGATGCAAGTGCAAATGTTAGGTTAGGTTAACATATGAACCGTCGTAAAACCGCATTAAACAATGTCACTTAGTGAGATGCAGTGTTTTTCACCATTACAAGTCGGTAACTGCGATATCTAATGTGAAAGCGCATGAAACCGTCATAATGTTGTAGAGAGCATTGTAAAGTAGCGAGTAAAACGTTTTCTAACGATAGAAGTGCGAAGGTTATGTTAGGTTGAGTTATGTTAGTTTAAGCTAGGTAGCGTGGTGAAACCACCAAAAACGACGTCATCTAATGAGATAGTGTTGTTTTATTGCGACTACGAAACTGCGATAGGTGAAATATTGTGAACGGACACAAAACGGCATGAACTAGCCAGGTACTGCGTGTTGTACCGTTACAAGTGCGAAACTGCTATATTGTGATATTCTCGTTAAAGCGCATGCAAGCATCGTGAAACCTTAAAGAACGATGTCATTTAGCGAGATACAGCGTTCTGTACTGTATTAAGTTGGTGAAAAACTGTG
The DNA here is from genome assembly GCF_043290135.1 of Rhipicephalus microplus. Lineage (NCBI taxonomy): Eukaryota > Metazoa > Arthropoda > Arachnida > Ixodida > Ixodidae > Rhipicephalus > Rhipicephalus microplus. The sequence goes on along the minus strand of NW_027464703.1, from coordinate 1,098 downwards.
AGGTTATGCAAATATCGTATTTGTGAACGAAACAGTGTAATAAAGCGTTTTTAATATACAAGTGCGATGTTAAGTTATGTTAAGATATGAACCGTCGTAAAACCGCATTAAACAATGTCACTTAGTGAGATGCAGTGTTTTTCACCATTACAAGTCGGGAACTGCGATATCTAATGTGAAAGCGCTTGCAACCGTCGTTAGGTTAGGATAGGTTAGGTTAGGTTGGTTTGGGTTGGATTAGGTTAGGTTGGGTTGGGTTGGGTTGGGTTGGGTTAGGTTGGGTTAGGTTAGGTTAGGTAGGTTACGTTACGTTAGGTTAGGTTAGGTTAGGTTACGTTAGGTTAGGTTAGGTTAGGTTACGTTAGGTTTGGTTAGGTAAGGTTAGGTTAGGTTAGGTTAGGTTAGGTTTGGTTAGGTTAGGTTAGGTTGGGTTGGGTTAGGTTATGTTAGGTTAGGTTAGGTTGGGTTAGGTTAGGTTAGGTTAGGTTAGGTAGGGTTAGGTTAGGTTGGGTTGGGTTAGGTTAGGTTAGGTTAGGTTAGGTTGGGTTGGGTTGTGTTAGGTTAGGTTAGGTTAGGTTAGGTTAGGTTGGGTTGGGTTGGGTTAGGTTAGGTTAGGTTAGGTTGGGTTGGGTTGGGTGAGGTTGGGTTAGGTTAGGTTAGGTTATGTTAGGTTGGGTTGGGTTGGGTTGGGTCGGTTAGGTTAGGTTAGGTTAGGTTAAGTTAGGTTAGGTTAAGTTAGGTTAAGTTAGGTTAGGTAAGGTTAGGTTAGGTTAGGTTACGTTAGGTTAAGATATGAACCGTCGTAAAACCGCAATAAACAATGTCACTCAGTGAGATGCAGTGTTTTTCACCATTAGAAGTCGGGAACTGCGATATCTTATGTTAAATCGCATGAACCGTCGTAATGTTGTAGAAAGCATTGTAAAGTAGCGAGTAAAACATTTTCTAACGATAGAAGTGCGAAGGTTATGTAAGGTTGAGTTAGTTGAAGCTAGGTAGCGTCGTGAAACCACCAAAAACGACGTCATCTAACGAGATAGTGTTTTTTTATCGACTACGAAACTGCGATAGGTGAAATATTGGGAAAGGACACAAAAC